>NC_069503.1:714114301-714414301 GCF_027579735.1 Bombina bombina
CAGGACACAGGAGCCCGTAAAATTGGAGAAAAAAAATTGTCAGAAAAAAATCTACTGCTTATTTGAAATTCAGAGTAGATGTTAAATCATTGTCTCTTTATTTGTACTTGTTAATTATGCAATTCCACTGTATTTAGTGGTCCTTTAATTAAAGTTATACTTTACGGTCCCTTTAAAGGGATATTAAAGTCAAAATTCCATTTTCATGTTTTAGATAGAGCATTCCTTTTTAAGATACTTTTCTGTTTACTTCTGTTATGCAATTTACTTTGTTCTCTTGATATCTTTTGTTGAACAGCATACCTAGATATGCTCAGGCACAACAATTTACTACTTGAAGGTAGCTGGTGATTGGTGGCTACACACACAAGCGCCTCCTGTCATTGGCTAACCAGATGTGTTCAGTTAAATACCATGGCTGCTTGGGAGATGCAAGGGTCTAACATATACAGCTTTTTTTTTTTTTTGCACTTCTATGTCCTTTCAATCTCAAAATGTTATTCCCTGTAAATGAATGAAATGGAATGAACATTAGAAAATATATTGGTTATATGCAGTATGCAGCATTGTTTCGCAAGCAAATGTTTACAACAAAAGTGAGAAAAATCTATGTGCATTGCAATATCGTTTCATTTTAATTTACAAGGAATTCCATTTGAGTTTGATGTCCCTTTAAGTGCAAAAACTTCCAGTGCACATTTGTACTTGATGCATATTACCTAACCTGAAGGCATAAGAGAAAAGCAGCCTTTGCACTCAAATAGCAAACCTTGACGTAACTGTCATCAGCCCAATGCTGGCATTGACAGCCTACCCCATTATACAATAGATAAAACATTATTTTTGTTTAAGCTGCAGTTAGCTTGGCTGAACTTCTAAAAGTAAACACATTGTGTGTTCTGCACTATAATCAGTTTGAAATTCTATTCACATCCATGTTATCAATGTCAGAGAATTCTGACCTGTGTACAGCACCTCACCTGATACTACTATAACACTGGCCATAGTTCATCACCCTATCTAGATACCACGAATATGAAAAACACTTTCATCACCTCATGCCCATGCACTTCAGCCCTTTCATCAAACTAAACTCATTAAAGCTGATCCTGTCAGCACTTATTACCATACACACTATAGTGTACAGTAAGCCAAAGGGCCGCTAAACGTTCACTGCTAAAGCATACATTAGCTTTTACTCACTAGAAATGTATCAATGAGTATTTCATGTGAATATACTTTTCACTGTCACAACAGATGTCTCAGATACTGTAGCTGCATGATGAGTATAATCTAATAGAGCCATTTAAAATCAAGTGTATTTTCAAACCCACTTGAAAGACTTGAAAAGGAAATTTATGCTTACCTGATAAATTTATTTATTTTACGATATGACGAGTCCACGGATTTCATCCTTACTTATGGGATTACGCCTCCTGGTCAGCAGGAGGAGGCAAAGAGCACCACAGCAGAGCTGTATATATAGCTCCTCCCTTCCCTCCCACTCCAGTCATTCGACCGAAGTTAGGAAGAGAAAGGAAAAGCCAAAGGTGCAGAGGTGACTGAAGTTTAACAAAAAATAAATAAATAAGTAAATACCTGTCTTAGAAATGACAGGGTGGGCCGTGGACTCGTCATATCGTAAAAGAAATAAATTTATCAGGTAAGCATAAATTTCCTTTTCTTTTACAAGATATGACGAGTCCACGGATTTCATCCTTACTTATGGGATACAATAACAAAGCTATAGGACACGGATGAAAGGGAGGGACAAGACAGAAACCTAAATGGAAGGCACCACTGCTTGAAGAACCTTTCTCCCAAAAACAGCCTCGGACGAGGCAAAAGTATCAAATTTGTAAAATTTAGAAAAAGTGTGAAGAGGCGACCAAGTTGCAGCCTTGCAAATCTGTTCAACAGAAGCATAATTTTTAAATGCCCATGAGGAAGCCACAGCCCTAGTAGAATGAGCAGTAATTCTTCCAGGAGGCTGCTGTCCAGCAGTCTCATATGCAAAATGGATGATACTCTTTAGCCAAAAAGAAAGAGAGGTAGCCGTAGCTTTCTGGCCCCTATGTTTTCCACAAAAAACAACAAATAATGAAGATGATTGACGAAATTCTTTAGTCGCCTGCAAGTTAAACTTCAGGGCACGGACCATGTCCAAGTTATGTAACAGACGCTCCTTCTTAGAAGAAGGAATTAGGACACAAGGAAGGAACAACAATTTCCTAATTAATATTCTTATTAGAAACAATCTTAGGAAGGAAAGCAGGTTTGGTACGTAACACCACCTTATCAGAATGGAAAATAAGATAAGGAGAATCACATTGTAAAGCTGAAAGCTCAGAAACTCTGCGAGCAGAAGAAATAGCAACCAAAAATAAAACTTTAAAAGATAACAACTTAATATCTATGGAATGCATGGGTTCAAACGGAACCCCTTGAAGAACATTAAGAACTAAATTCAAACTCCAAGGTGGAGCAATTGGTCTAAACACAGGCTTGATTCTAGTCAGAGCCTGACAAAAAAACACAGGCTTGATTCTAGCCAGAGCCTGACATCTGCCAGATGCTTGTGTAGCAAAATAGACAAAGCAGAAATCTGTCCCTTTAAGGAACTTGCTGACAACCCTTTCTCCAATCCTTCTTGGAGAAAATATAAAATCCTGGGAATCCTAACCCTACTCCATGAGTAGCCCTTGGATTCCCTTGGATTCGCACCAATAAAGATATTTCCGCCATATCTTATGGTAAATCTTTCTGGTAACAGTCTTACGTGCCTGAATCAAGGTATCAATGACCAAATCAGAGAACCCTCGCTTAGATAGAATCAACCGTTCAATCTTCAAGCAGTCAACTGCAGAGAAACTAGATTCGGATGATGGAAGGATCCCTGAACGAGAAGGTCTGGCAGAGAGAACATGTCCACCAGATCGGCATATCAAGTCCTGCGAGGCCACGCAGGAGTGATGAGAATCACCGAAGCCCTCTCCTGTTTGATCCGAGCAATCACCCGGGGAAGGAGAGCAAACGGTGGAAACACATAAGCTAGGTTGAACGACCAAGGCACTGCCAAGGCATCTATCAGTTCGGCCTGAGGATCCCTGAACCTGGATCCGTATCTCGGGAGCTTGGCATTCTGACAAAATGCCATAAGATCCAGCTCCGGTCTGCCCCATCTGAGAATCAGAATGGCAAAGACCTTCGGATGGAGTTCCCATTCCCCCAGATGAAATGGCTGTCTGCTCAAAAAATCCACTTCCCAGTTGTCCACTCCTGGGATGTAGATTGCTGACAGATAACAAGAGCGAGCCTCCGCCCACAGAATTATCTTGGATACTTCTGTCATCGCTAAGGAACTCCTTGTTCCTCCCTGATGATTAATGTAAGCCACAGTCGTGATGTTGTCCGACTGAAAACGGATGAATTTGGCCGAAGCCAACTGAGGCCAAGCCTGAAGCGCATTGAGTATTGCTCTCAATTCCAGAATATTGATTGGAAGTAGAGCCTCCGACCGAGTTCACATACCCTGAGCCTTCAGGGAATTCCAGACTGCACCCCAACCTAGTAGACTGGCGTCCGTTGTCACTATCACCCATGAGGGTCTGCGGAAGCACGTCCCTTGGGACAGATGATCCGGCGACAACCACCAAAGAAGAGAGTATCTTGTCTCCTAATCCAGATCTATCTGAGGAGACAAATTTGCATAATCTCCATTCCACTGAATGAGCATGCTCAGTTGTAGTGGTCTGAGATGAAAACGAGCAAACGGAATGATGTCCATTGCCACCACCATCAATCCAATTACCTCCATGCACTGAGCCACTGATGGCCGAGGATTGGACTGAAGGGCTCGGCATGTATGCAGAATCTTTAACTTTCTGACTTCATAGACTTCATAGAATCCAGGAAAGGAACCCTTGTCTGTGGAATTAGTGAACTCTTTTCTAGATTCACCTTCCACCCGTGAGTCTTTAGAAAGGACAGAACCATGTCTATATGAGATTTTGACAGTTGATAAGACGACGCCTGGATCAGAATATCATCCAGATAAGGCGCCACTGCAATGTCCCGTGGTCTGAGAGCCGCCAGTAGGGACCCTAGAACCTTCGTGAAGATCCTGGGTGCTGTGGCCAGCCCGAAAGTAAGAGCCACAAACTGAAAATGTTTGTCCAGGAAGGCAAACCTTAGAAACTGGTGATGATCTTTGTGGATAGGAATATGAAGATATGCATCCTTTAAGTCCACGGTAGCATATATTGACCCTCCTGGATCAATGGAAGAATTGTCCGAATAGTCTCCATCTTGATGGATGGAACTCTGAGAAACTTGTTTAGACTCTTGAGATCTAAAATGGGTCGGAACGTTCCCTCTTTTTTGGGAACCACAAAAAAAGATTTGAGTAAAACCCCTGCCCCTGTTCCTGTATTGGAACGGGACGAATTACTCCCATAGTGGAGAGGTCTTTTACAGAACGTAAGAATGCCTCTATTTTTATCTGGTCTACAGACAATCGTGAAAGAAGAAACCTCCCCCTTGGGAGGGAACTTCTGAACTCCAGTCGATACCCTTGGGACAAGATTTCCAGTGTCCAGGGATCCTGAACATCTCTTATCCAAGCCTGGACAAAGAGAGAAAGTCTGCCCCCTACTAGATCCGGTCCCGGATTGGGGGCCGCCCCTTCATGCTGTTTTGGGAGCAGCAGCGGGCTTCTTGGGTTGTTTACCTTTGTTCCAAGCCTGGTTGGGTCTCCAGATGGACTTGGCTTGTGCAAAATTCCCTTCCAATTTAGTGGAAGAAGAAGAGGGGACTCCCTTGAAATTTCGAAAGGAATGAAAATGACTCTGTTTACCCCTTTGTTTAGATGTTTTATCCTGAGGTAGGAGGTGACCCTTACCTCCTGTAATGTCAGAAATGATTTCTTTCAAGTCAGGCCCGAACAGGGTCTTTCCTTTGAAAGGAATAGCCAAAAGATTGTATTTAGAGGACACATCCGCCGACCAAGATTTTAACCATAAGGCTCTGCGCGCTAAAATGGCAAATCCTGCATTCTTAGCCGCCAACTTGGCAATCTGAAAGGCGGCATCCGTAACAAAAGAATTAGCCAGCTTAAGGGCCTTAATTCTAACCAATATTTCCTCTAAAGAAGTCTCAGTCTTAAGAGACTCTTCTAAGGCGTCAAACCAAAAGGCAGCCGCAGTTGTGACTGGTACAATACAGGCCGTCGGTTGTAATAGAAAACCTTGATGAACAAACAGCTTTTTTAGAAGACCCTCCAACTTCTAATCCATAGGGTCTTTGAAAGCACAACTGTCCTCAATAGGGATAGTCATACGCTTAGCCAGGGTAGAGATAGCACCCTCCACCTTAGGGACCGTTTGCCAAGAATCCTGAACAGAGTCAGCTATAGGGTACATTTTCTTAAAATTAGGAGAAGGTAAGAACGGGATACCCGGTCTTTCCCATTCCTGCGTAATAATTTCCAAAATTCTCTTAGGAACCGTAAAAACATCAGAATAAGAAGCAACCTCTAAGTACTTGTCCATCTTACACAATTTCTCTGGCGGTACCACAATAGAGTCACAGTCATCCAGAGTCGCTACAACCTCCCGAAGTAACAGACGGCGGTGTTTAAGCTTAAATCTGAAGGACATGACGTCCGAGTCTGTCTGAGGTAACACACTCCCTGAGTCAGAGAGTTCCCCCTCAGACAGAAGCTCCCTACCCCCCAAATCAGAACCCTGGGAGGGCACATCAGAGATAATCATCAAAGCATCAGAAGTCGCAGGAACCAAAGGGGCTTCTGTCCTGCCGCGTTTGCCTTGTAACACTGGCAACTTGGATAAAACATCTGTAAGAGTGGATGACATAACTGCAGCCATATTCTGCAGAGTAAAAGAAGTAGACGCAGATGAAGAACATGGCCTCGCTTGAGTGGGTGTTAAGGGCTGTGACACTTGGGGAGAAAGAGCTGGCATACCCTGAGTCTCATCAGTCTGAGAAACATCCTGAGCTATAGCTAGTTTATTAAAGAAAATCTGCTCTCTACATTGTAATGCCCTCTCAGTGCATGATGGGCAAAAAGTAAGCCGGGGTTCCACATTGGCATTTAAACACATGGAACAAGTACTGGCATTAAGATCATCCATTGTGAAAGCAAAAAGTTATTTAATTATATAATACACTTTTTATATAAAAAAACTGTTGTAAAATAAAAACACTGTGTCTTTAAGAAAAAAATAAAAATATTTTTTCTAAGACACTGTGCTATAAGATTTTAATATTTGCAGCTTTGGAGACAAAAAACAATGTTTTATAACGTATCCCAGAAGCAGTTAACTAATTTGGGGCAGTAATTTACACTTTTAAAAATAATAGCCTACCTGCTCCCTATGACCCGACAAATGAGCCTCCTAACAGCAGAGTGTCTACACTGCCTGTTCTACCCACGCGGTCCAGACAGACACCAGAGTCAATTACTCCCTCGACTCCCAGAAAAGCACTGCGCGGCTTTTCTCAGCGGGCGAACGAGTGCCCCGCCCATCGTGGGCGTAACCAACGAAACTCCCCTGCGGCTCAGTATATAGTCGCCGGGACAAATGTGATCCACAACGCATATTTAATAAATGTGATCCACAAAACATATGCCTTGTAACACTGGCAGCCAGTCCCCCAATAACTCCCGGTCTGATAAACGACTCTGGAGCCCGGAGTAAACCAGAATACACTTGTAAAAATGCCCAGCGTCAGCCCAATCCTGAAGGGGTTAATTTGTTAAAAAAACACCCCAATGTACTTCATGCAGCCCCATAAACAGGCCCAATAATTAAGTCAGCCCTCTAGAACCGTATAGTAAAGCATATAGACATAGGTGAAGATATTCAGTTTACAGAGGAAAATGACAGTCTTTTCTGAGGTACAAGGTGTCACAGAAAGTAATAGACTGCACATACCTCCATGCTGAGTAACATGACTTGTCCCACACTGCTAGAGGTCCTTCTTCTCCTCCAGGAATCTGTGGGAACAAAACTGGGTCTTAGATAAAATTTGCTAAGACCATATTCAGCAGGGCAGCACACAATCTGTGAGTCACAGAAACAATCATATTTGAATCTGTACAGCTCCCCTTGCTTTACCCTTGAGTAAAATAGTACACACCGGTACCATTTAAAAATAATAAACTCTTGATTGAAGAATCTAAACTAACACCTCACTTTAACTCTTCCTATCACTAACACAGGCAAAGAGAATGACTGGGGTGGGAGGAGCTATATATACAGCTCTGCTGTGGTGCTCTTTGCCTCCTCCTGCTGACCAAGAGGCGTAATCCCATAAGTAAGGATGAAATCCGTGGACTCGTCATATCTTGTAAAAGAAATATGTTCACCGGCTATTTAAAATCATGTGAATCATCACAAATACCAAGAGTATGTTGTCATACAGGCTACTCTATCTCAATTGTGTATAGTGATGCAGCAAAGAAAAGGTGTTAGTTATTTGAATAACAGTTTCATAAAATATTCTTACAATATGTCTTTCGGAGGCTTGAAAAATACAAGCAATCTGGCTGACTTGGGTCAAGCTACAAACATTTCCCATCTGATTGCTGGCAAACTCCATTGTAAGCAATGGGACATAAACAGCCAAGTCTGGGCATACAAAGAAAAGGGCACTGATTTTTCATCTAAGCACCCTGCAGTGCAACAACAACTACATAAACTAAAACATAAATAGGAGCCATTTCACATATTTTTTGTAAACCTATTGTAATAGCAGCTGATAAAATTACAAAATACAACCTTTCTTGTATTTTACTAGCAAAGATATGGTTTCCAAGGAAATATGCAAGTTACTTGCAAATATCAAGCAATAGGCTTCTATTCGCTTGAATTAAAGGATACGTGTTCTTCTGCATTTTTTTTTAATAAGCATGAAATTAAATAAAAAATGTTTTTTAAAAAAAAAGCAAGCGCTACCCAGATACTGAACCAAAAATAGACCAGCTCCTAAGCTTACATACCTGCTTTTTCAAATAAAGATACCAAGAGAATGAAGAACATTGATAATAGGAGTACATTAAAAAGTTGCTTAAAATTGCATGCTCTATCTAAATCATGAAAGAAAAAATTTGGGTTTCATATCCCTCTAAATTCTAGGAAAAGAGGGCAAAATAAATAATGAAATCATATTGCAAATTGGCTTACTATGCAGAATTAAAGGGGCATTGTACACTAGATTTTTCTTTGCATAAATGTTTTGTAGATGATTTGTTTATATAGCCCATCTCGGAGTGTTTTTGTAAAATGTATAGTTTTGCTTATTTTTAAAAAACATTGTGCTGATTTTCAGACTCTTACCCAAGCACCAAAGTTTTAGATGTCTAAAGATTCCTGGTTGTGTAATGGGTATTTTTATATACAGGGGAAGGGGAGTGTCTGCCCTTCCTGCTTTCCCAGCCCCTTTAAGTGGGTGTCCCAGCCTAACCTCATCAACAGTGTTAAACAGGGAGCTTCTAAATACATTATTAAAATTACATGCAGTTATATTAAAATGGGTGCATACTGTCCCTTTAAAAATTTTATATTATATCTTCATGATGTTTTGTGCCCCTTTAAGACCTGGTTGCTCATTGGATGATAATCAGATGTTATTGGTGGACAATGATATGTATCACAAATAGGATTGCTACCTCAGCCATGCTTTCCTGGACACTTATGAGTTACACATGCTGCAGGGTGGAACATGAATAGAGCTGTCCAGGGTCACTATTTGTGTGCTGTCCAGCAGTACAATGAATGTTCCCTTCTGCACACCCTGCAGCATGTTTAACACACAAGCATAAAGAACAATGGCATCATTTATAAGCAAACATAATATAATTTATAAGTCAATTATCTTTTACTGTGCTCAATTTTTTTGACAATATAAAAAAAAATTTTGCTCTAAAAACAATATAAACACAAAGTGTTTCCATTATAAAAATAAAGATTCACTACTCTTATAAACACTTTCATTGTGTAAAAACACCATTTAATATCACAGTTAAATGAGACCTCTAAAAACTGATTACAAAAAATGTAATGGTTTATAAAATTAGAACCAGTAATTCAGCAAGTAATGAATTAAGATTACATGGAATAAAGTCCAGGAAAAGTCACACACAAAGACAGATAAAATGTTCCTTTAAATCTAATATACTCTGTCTGACTTCTACATTCTAATGAGTCGATCAGGTGTGCGTTCCAAAGAACAAAGGTAACATTCACACGCAATCAATGTGCAGGGGGAAAAAGCAACAGGGCACATAAGGGCAATAAAGGAAAGTTAAAGGGACATTAAACGTAAAAAATCATGTTACATAATTCTGCACAAGCTACTCAGTATTACAGACATATGTTCTGCTGCTCTTTGCTAGGAGCGTAATGCTGCCGCAGCAAACAATAGTACTTGCATTTTTTTACATCTCCACCAAACATATTATAAGCGCATTGTGAAATTGTGGTTTAAAAAAAACAAAAATACAGATTTATCACCTGCAAGCAAATCATAACACGCTACAAAAGTATTTTCGTGGGTCGTATGGCACTGGTTGGTCATCTGAGCAGCCTGAAACAGTTACTATTAGATATGTGCATTTGTGCACATCGTTCTGTAACGAATAAGGAAGAAAGCAGCCGCTAGCCACATTCGTCTCTTTTCGGAGCCACAATTATTCTTGTGAATGTGCAATACACTGAGATCTGGATTTGCACAGATCTCAGCGTGTTGCACTTTCACAAGAATAATTGCGACTCAAAAAAGAGCCAAATGCGTCTTGCAGCCACCTTTTTCCTGATTTGTTACTGAGCAATGTGCACAAATGCACATATCTAATCACTATTATGCAGTTTATAAGCATTTGTATGGTTTTCTAGCAAATACGCACTATTTTGCTTGATTTTCACTACAATAATACAACTTAATGGACACACAATGCTGTATTTCTTTTTGAATAACCGTGAACATACGTGGATGGCTTGAAGTGCACTGAAAATACGAGGTGTGTCATTTTAAATCCACCTGACTTTACTTCATTATAAATAGCGCTCATAGTAGCCATCGAGCATTTGTGTAATAATAAACTGGTTAACTTTTTTTGAAGGGAGACAAAAGGTTAAAATTAAAATACTGTAATGTGTCATGTGTATAGCTTGATGTGTTTAACCCCTGCAAGAGGGGAACACGTAGGTAGTGAGGCCTAGAAGTGATATAGAATGCCAACATACAGAGTACAATCGGCCATTGTGAAGGGGTTAAAATCAGCTCTAGAGCAGCTAATGCACTAGTGGAACCTAGCTGAACACATCTGGAGAGACAATGACAAGAGGCAAATCTGTGTAGCCAACAATCACCAGTTAGCTCCCAGTAGTGAATCGCTGCTCCTAAGCCTACCTAGGTATGCTTTTAAAAAATGGATACCAAAAGAATAAAGTAAATCTGATAATAACAGTAAATTAAAATATTTATTATAAGTGCATGCCCTAGTTGAATTCAATGTTTAGTTTTATGTACCTTTATGTTTAGCCCAGAGGCAGAACTTTTATTCACTTTCTGCGATTACATTTTTATAGTGAAAATTTTCTGCAGGTAATTTTTAAATTAGGCCGTTAAAGTAAAGCACCAGTTCAGTTGCAATGTGTTGATTAACTGGAGAGTAAAGTAATTTTTAAAGTTTAATATATTGGAGCATCTGAAAATTGGATTGCAAATTAGCTGCAGACAAAAAAATAAATTGTAAAATGTCTCTTGAATAAAGTTGTTTCCTTTTCACTTGGTCTAACATAGAAATGTAGTAATAAAAACGCGCATTGCTCCTAAGAATGTCTTACATTCAGAAAAAAACTGCTTTGCATACTGGGGAAGGCTAGGGGGTGGGTTCAAAAAAAATCTTAAAGCCTGTTAACAATCAATGCACTGCTGCTTTGCAGCTCTACTGCATATTTGACTGTTCTCTTCAAACAGCACTTTGCTGTGGATGCGCTGTGTTAAGCTAAACTTACACAGTGCTACCAGAACAAAGCTCTGTTTGAATAGAACTGCCTGATGTGGAGCAGCACTGCAAAGTGAAAGCACTAACATTTCCTGCATGTGTCCTGTTCTTTCTGCAGACATGCTGCATTTTCTGCGATGACATCTCAGATCACTGCATGTTCTGCCATGGGGATGTTTAGTAGAAGCAGCTGCAACAGCTGTGACCTATATGTTAAGCCCTTTTTTCTAATTTTTATTATTATACTTTATAAAGCGCCAACAAATTCTGCAGCGCTGTCCATGGTTACAAATCATAAAAGTACGATGATACAATCTTTGTAATTTTATCAAACAAATGCAGGAGGAATTGAGGGCCCTACTCATAGGGATGGGCAAATGTTTCTAAAAATACAAAATGTAAAACGAACTTTGATACATTTGTTCGTTCGTATCGAATTTCGAATGTTTATATAACATTCTAACATTCTAATTTGAAATTTTCGTTTTCTAAATTTTCAATAAAATTCGAAAATAATCGTTTGAATAATAGAATGTTTAGCTATGTATTCATTCAATTTCGAAATGTAATATTTAAATTTGAATGTGATATTCAAATTCGAAATAGTATTTCTAGTCTACAATTGTGTTTTATAAATGTAATATTCAAATTCAAATGTGACATTCGAATTAGAAACTGACATTCGAAAACTGTAAATAACATTCGATAATAGAATTTTTAAGAATATTCAGTCTTATCAACATTCTATGTAAATCGAATTTCTACAATAACATTGTTTTAACATTCAAATTCGGATATAAACACATTCACCTATCTCTACCTATTCCCGTGGGAACTTACAATCTAGTAGGGTAGGAGGGTGAGAAACAGGACTTGAGGACTGCGGGGGTGAGAATAAATATTAATTGATTTTTAAAAAAAATAGATACAGAGCATATAGAGGAACAGACAAAGAAACAAGATAAAACTTGTTTACGTAAAGCTAGGCTGTCAATAAACACATTTAAACTGTGAACATGAGTAGACCAGCCAACATTAACAAAATTGTACAGCAAGGGTAAAAGGTACAAGTGTCAGAATATAAACAACACAGAGAGGAATGTGTAATGTTCCTTAAACTTCTGCTGCTGAGTCATTTTGATATATTTGATTATCTTAATAAATGTATTATTTATTATTATTAAAGGGATATGAAACGCAATTTTTTTTCTTTCATGGTTCAGATACATACATACAATTTTAAGCAAGTTTCTAATTTACTCCTATTATCAATTGTTCTTTGTTTTCTTGGTATCTTTATTTGAAAAGGCAAAAATGCAAGCTTAGGAGCTGGCCCATTTTTGATCCAGCACTTGACTAGCGCTTGCCGATTGGTGGCTACATTTAGCTGCTTTTTCAAATAAAGATACCAAAAGAACAAAGAAAATTGATATTAGGAGTAAATTAGAAAGTTGCATAAAATTGCATGCTTTATCTGTATCATGAAAGAAAAAATTTGGGTTTCATATCCTAATAACAAAAATAATAGTAATCAAAACAACAATATAATTTCTGGTATTTGAAACTGATGGAAATAGCTTAACTTTAGAGTCTGCGCAAAATACACTTTTCACGTTATTTCTGAGTCTCATTACTTGTGTTCAATTGCTAAACAGAGAGAAGCACAAGCTGAATGACTGGCCTATTTATTCTCACATTGTTACATTTCAGAGTAAAGTACTTCAATCAAAGAATACATTATATATCCCAACAATAGTCATAGTCAGGCCAAGTATATAAAGGAGCTCACTTCACAAATAAACTGCTGTCAACAAGTAGGCCACAAAAGTATCCAACTTATACAATGTTTAAAACTACAGTCACTGAATAAATAAGCAACAATGTTTTATTGCTTTACAGTCTTATATTTTATTTTAGTTTTATTAGTGTTCCAAGAACATTGTGGATTCTTTTTATCTTATAATTACAGGGTTGGCCAGCTTCCCAATGCATGGGGGCTGTACATATCGTTTTTAGAAGCTTTAAGGGGCTGCATATAAATGTATGGCTGTCAACCACACAAATATTTTTTGTTAAAATGTTGATTCGCACAGGGCCAGATTTAGGTAAGGTTGTAGGATGTCCTCTATCTGCTATCTTCCCCTAACAGAAGGTGCTTTTGAGTTGTAGCCACCTTGTTTGCCCACTCAGCAGATGTCCCCAAAGCACACAATTTTTTTTTTGGTTACAAAATGAGTTCTGCTTTGTCCCTGATGCCCCAAAAATTAGTGCTGAAGGCCGAATATGGCCCATGAGCTGCTATTTGGCCTCCCTGGGATAGATGTATATGCATATAGCCTTATATCCCTGAATGGCTACATAAAGTAGGGTTGCTATGATAATCTGTTGAACCATATGCTCTCGTACTCTATCTAGTAATGTTTTTCTCTATATGCTAATGAAAGTGTCTAGATTTACAAATGTGACTTTTCATGCTAATTTCTACACATTGTTATGTTTTTCTGAGACTGACAACCTCCGGCTTTGTATGAGAATGCTCAAGCCTAATAAATGTATAAGCTGATGAGAGACCAAAGTGGTGTAATCAGTGTGTTACTTAAAGGGACATGACACCCCAAAGTTTTATGTCATGATTCAGTTTTAGACTACTTTTTCATTTACTTCTGTTATTAATTTTGTTTCATTCTCTTGGTATCCTTTATTGAAGGTGCTGTAATATAAAAACTGGGAGCTACCTGGACACATCAGTAAGCCAATAACACAAGAGCTTTATGTGCAGCCACCAACCAGCAGATTGCTCCCAGCTTCTGAGGCTACCTAGGTATGCTTTTCAACAAAGTATACCATGATAACAAATCAAATTAGATGATAGAAGTTAACTGGAAAGTTGTTTAAAATTGCATGCCCTATGTGAAGCATTCATTTTTTTTTGGGGGGGGGAGGCTTTCATGTCCCTTTAAGCCTCTGAATTAGTAGTGTATGTTGTCAAAGTTGTGCACAATGTAAGCCAATACTGTACATTAAAGACAAATTCTAAACGGTAAATCTACAGAACAATAATGATTAGAGCAGAGAACTTTATGATGCTTGTATGAATCTCTGCACACTATCAAACATAATCTTTATACTCAATATTCAGTGTCTATAATAATGAGGGGCAAAGCAATAGCTGGTACAGAGGAACTGCATGGTCTACTATGCGCGGGCCACATTCTATACAGAGTTCCAGAAAGGTTTAAAAAGCCCAAACAATCTAAAAGTTAAACTACAATAAACTAAATTGATCTACTGCATTACTGAAATGTTGGCCAACCTTAGGCCAGCAGGCCACACACATTTTTTCTGGCTCCTTATCTCCTAAAGCTAATGATGATTGGGTCTATGGGGACATTTAGCAGCAGTTTCACACATGCTACCTAAGCAGCATATGGTAACAGTGGCAGTCTGCCAACGTCTCTGGCTAATTCCTGTCCTTTTAGCGAGGATGCAATATATAGGATTCTGGTTCCCTGCGAGTACGCAGGTTTGGGGCACTTGTACAAGCACACATAGCACAATGCCTTGCTGAATAATCACTCTATCTGCACTCTGCATATTTACTTGTTTCTTTTGATTTATAAAGTTAGCAAAACGTGTTCTTTAGCTCAGGACCACTCATTTTGAAAGTAAATATCTGCTATTTAAAATAGGTGAAAAACCCTTTAGGAAATTAGGTGTTTTAGAAAGTCTATATGGTTTATTATTGTTCATAAAGTGAAGTACTTCCTCGATATTAGTATCTCCACCATTTTGAAACTCCCATATTAGTTCCTAAAAATCTGAAGAATCTAGGACATAACTAACAATAAACCTTACGTAGCTATCCAACAAATGGGCAAATAACAATGTAAGACTGTTGGTAGCCATTTGTAAGCATATTTTACACATAAGCACTAACTTGCCTTCCTGCAAAAGGTACTGCAATGTCAAGCTGGTAGAAATGGAAGGAAAGATAATCAATCATATGCAACGGGGAGTTAAATGATTGTGAGAAAGTCAGGTATAGCAGAAACCTCAAATATTTAGGTCAGTAACAATAAATGAGTGAACCCCCGTTTAGCGGGTTTAAAAGGGACATAAAACACTTTTGGTTTGTAATATAAAAATGTAATTATGCATACTAAAAAATAACAAATGTGTGTATAACACACACACTTTATATGATATATTTTAATTGCTAATTGTGTAAAAAATGTAACCTAGATTCCGAAGTGCTAAAATCAGCTAAATAGTAGACATTAAATATGTAGAGCAGTGGACATTCATTTAAAGCTACAACTGAGAGAGGTAAAATAAACATATCACCAGAGATGGTCATATGTGCAAATCATTAATAAAAAGATGTAGCTCATTTCTTTTTTTACAATGCTGTACATGAATGTGACTATATTTTATGCACTGAAAATACTATAACAAATTATAGTTCTAGATTATAAGTGGAGCGCAAAATATTGCTTCCACAAAAGCGTTATTTGCACTTCACTTAGTAATAACAGCTCGCGCAAATGTGCGCTGGTATTACAATTTAGGTGCAATTGCATGGAAGCTTTGTGATTACAAGCGCGCTTCCATAGGCTCCAATGGGAGCCTCGTTCTCATGCCGTGTCTCATGAGACACGGCATGAAAACTAGTGCAGAGAAGGGTGGTAAGTCGCGTAGCAATGGGCAGCAGATGGTAAATATATATTTATGTGTTAATATGTGTACTGTATATACACATATTAACACATAAATATATATGTATCTAAGCATATCTATATATATTTACATGAAACAGACAGTTCCTATAGAATGCTATGTAAAGACACTCTGACCTCTGGCTAATTTTCTGAGCACTAATTGCTACCGCAAGCCTGTGTGTCATATAAATAACTGGCAAAAATCTGTCTATCAAAAGAACTGAGATAAGGTGGCAGACTGCAGAGGCTTAGATACAAGGTAATCACAGAGGTAAAAAGTATATTAAAGGGAAAGTCAACACCAGAAAGTTTGTTGTTTAAAAAGAAAGATAATCCCTTTATTACCCATTCCCCAGTTTTGCATAACCAACACTGTTATAGAAATACACTTTTTACCTCTGTGATTACCTTGTATCTAAGCCTCTGCAAAATGCTGCATTATTTCAGTTCTTTTGACAGACTTGCATCTTAGCCAATCAGTGCTCACTCCAGGGTAACTTCACGTGCATGAGCACAATGTTATCTATATAAAACACATGAACTAATGCCCTCTAGTGGTTAAAATGCATTCGGATTAGAGGCAGTCTTCAAGGTCTAAGACATTAGCATATGAACCTCGTAGAATTAGCTTTCAACTAAGAATACGAAAAGAACAAAGCAAAATTGGCGATAAAAGTAAATTGGAAAGTTGTTTTAAATTACATTCCCTAAATCATGAAAGTTTTCTGTGGACTTGACTGTCCCTTTAATATAACAGTGTTTCTTATACAAAACTGGGAAATGGGTAATAAAGGGATTTTCTATCTTTTTAAACAATAAAAAAGTTCAATTAGACTGTCCCTTTAAGTTAAAGGAAGATTAGGCAACTACGCGTCTCCTTGATTTGGTTATGTTGCTTTGTATTGAATTCTTTAGGTTATTTACTGAAATGTCACTTTATAGTATAATAATGTGAAATGTTAACAGCATACACAGCAACGTAGACTAGTAACACCTCAATCACTTGTCAGTAAATAAAAATCATATAATCATGGTTGAAAAAATATATGCAAAGTAAACTTATAACAAAGAACAGTGAAGAGTCTCAGCAGTGATCCATACTAATACTCAATCACTCTGGCAAAAAGCATCTCAGTCAAAGTGGCTGCAATTGTAACTCTTCTAAACTGATTAAGCATTATTTTATCATCAGTGGTCATAGAATCTTCAAAATGCCCTTTCTCAGCTCAAAAATGCATCAGGTTCTAAAAACAAAGACATTTATTTAATGCATCAATTATGTTACTACAGACATGTAATATTAGCAGGAAATGCCACTAAAGGTATTTGGCAATCACCTCCTTCAAATATACATTATGTAGCCAAAAGTATCCAGACACCGGACCATCACACCTATATGAGCTTGTTGGACATCCCATTACAAAACCAAAGGCATTAATATGGAGTCCCCCCCCCCCCCCCCCCACACACACACACACTATAATAGCTGTAACTCTTCTGGGATGGATTTCTGCCCATTTAGCCAAAAGAGCATTTATTAGGTCAGGCACTGGTGTTTGACTAGAATATCTTGCTTGCAATCAGTGTTACAATTCATCCCAGAGGTGTTCAATGGGGTTGAGGTCAGGTCTCTGACTTAAGATGACCCATCATTGGAACTAAAGGTTCTAACCCAAATCCTGAAAAACAGCCACAGACCATTAGCCATCCTCCCCCAAACTTTACAGTAGGCACCATGTATTCTAGTAGATGGTGCTCTTCTAGTGTTTACCACACCTAGATACTTCCATTAGAATGTCATATGGTAAAGCATGTTTCATCACTCCAAAGAATATGTTTTCACCGCTCCATAGTCCAGTGGTGGTGTTCTTTGTAACAATCCAGCCGACACTTGGCATTGTGCGTGTTGATTTGAGGTTTGTGTACAGCTGCTCGGGCATGGAAACCAATTTTATGAAACTCCCAACACACAGGTGTTGTGTTAATGTTGCTTCTAGAGACAGTTTGTTTAATCCGTAGTAAGTGATGCAGCAGATGATGGATTTTTAAGCGTACAACACTCAGCAGCCCCACTCTGTGAATTTGCCTTGCCTATCACTGGGCTGGGCTCTCATTGCTCCTCGCCTCTTCCACTTCACAATTGCAGCACTTACAGCTCTACAAAAAATTCTAGGCAGTATCCTATGACAGTGCCGCATTTAATATCACTGAGATCTTGAGTATGACCCATTGTACAGCCAATGTTAATGTATGGAGATTTCATGGCTATGTGCTGGCTTTAAATGTACCGGTTAGTAATGGATGTAGCTGAAACACCTGAACTCAATAATTAGTAAGGTGTCCACATACTTTTGGCCATATAGAGTAAGATGCTGTATGGAAAACAAGCTGTAAACTAATATTTTCGTACATTTATCTTTATAAACAGCATTTTGGAAATTAATTAAAAAAGCAGATTTGAAGATTAGATGAACTAAAAAGCTTTTCCAATAGAAAGACTGGCCAATTAAACCAATAATCCCACAAGAACATATTCAGAATACATCCGAAGGAGAACGTGGTCTTTGTGGAGTGGTCATTTTCTGCGTTGCTAGTAAAATAAAGCTGAAAATGATGAATCTAACTCACATTTTGTATCAGTATAGTCATTAATCATCCCTGTTATCCCAGCGGGATAGTCATACTTTGCTTTAAAACAATTCTATTTATGCTAGCTAGCAGAATTTAGTTTTGTATATAGTCTGTTGTTGGAGGAGGGCGAGGCTTGAGCCAAAGCAATGTGCTGACCTAATGCCCATACCGACAAGGGCAGAGAAAAAAACAAGGGAGAACGGGGTACAGGAACTTATGCTGACCACAAGATATGTGAGTATGCCACTGAAAAACAGTTAAATAACTCTTACTAAAAGCATTTTTGTTAATGGAAGTATATTGCAAAAATGACTATTTAAAATTGAAATGCTTTTCCATTTTGACATTTCTATCCCTCTAAAAGGGACATGGAACCCTAACTTTTTCTTTCACGAATCAGATAGAATACAAAGTTTTAAACAACTTTCAAAATTACTTCTATTATCAAAATTCTTTTATTCTCTTGGTATCCTTTGATGAAGGAGCAAAACCTACTACAGGGAGCTAGCTGAACACACTGGAAAAGAGGCATACATGTGTAGCCACCAACCAACAGCTTGCTCCCAGTAGAGCATTGCTACACTGAAGCCTACCCATGTATGCTTTTCAACAAAAGATACTGTTATATCCTGAGACAGGGGAGTGCACACTCACAGTACTGACAAGATGGAAGAATGCAGTATGACAATCATATAAATCAGTATTCATCTTACAAGCAAAGTAATGATTAGACTACAAACATTACTTATCTTCGGATTTCGAATAAGGCATTAAGATCAACGTACAAAAGTGGGCAGAAGAACGGCTAAGTCCAGATATAGCATCACCACGCAACAGATGTGACAGGTATTTTATTTGCTCAGATGTCACCCAGAAACTTCTCTCTCGATCACTCCTGCCCCCTTGTAACAAGTCTAACTGTTAAACAGTGTGTAGGCGTGTCTACATGTTATGTCAATCATATTTCATAGCAATTGTGTTAGCTTAACAGCTTCGTTTTAAAGAAAAGTGTATATTCTCTCACAGACAGCCCCACATTCTCCTTCTAGATAAGGATGCTGCTGTGAGAACAAGGCAGCAAGAGTGAAAACAGTGCGACTTCATTCTTAAAGGCAATTCTCTTAAAGGCATATATGTGATAAAAATGTATATATACTAAATACATGTATGCATACTATGTATATACTGTATGTTCCCTAATAAGCAAAGATGTAATATAAACTGCTAATACATTGACTATTAATTTGTGTATGGAATCGTGAAAAGAGTCCCATCCCTTAAAGATACCAAGAGAATGAAACAAATTAGACAGAAGTAAGTTGGAAAGCTGTTTTACACACACAAATACACACATACATACATATAAATGCATATATACACACACAATATATATACATACACGCACATACATAGTCATACATACATTGTATATGTTAGCAATTAAGAACTGAGCTGTGCATACGATAATGTTCTAACAAAAATGTTTAAAAGTGCCAGCATAGTTATGACTTGCAATCTCTGAACAGTGTGCAAACAAACCACTTACATGGTGAATATGTAAAGATAATCTCCCGTTATTGTAGCCATATAGGGCTTGCTGTAAATGAGCCTGTGCACTGTTCTAAGCAATTACAGTATAGTAATATAAATCATGTATTTTTGGCTGTTATTTAGCACTATTTGAATTCTGAAACATTAATTTTTCAGTTTGAAAGTTAATTTCTAATGTATTACTGTGACTATTTTTTTCTCCAAATGTGCCAAAGCATTTGTCCATATCCAGTGGACACTTCAGAATCTAACAATTTAATATATGGTCCTACAAAATGATGTGCTTGGAAAAGATAAGAACAAAGTGTGTATACCTGTTTTCAACAAAAAAACAATGTAAGCCACAACCAATTATTTTGCAGTTGCACAATAATTAATAAAGTTTCTCTTACAAATATTGAAACTCAAAATGTTGGTTAAGAAGGAAGCACACTGTATGTGCAGATCCGCTTTAGAATAACCGCAGGGAACAAGCAGTATCCACAGGGTGGGATTCAGTCTCGCATGAGGCTGGTATGGTAATGTGACAAAACCCGAGTATTAAAAAGAATAGGTATGTTGTAGAGATTCAATCAACTCAATGGCTTAAGCACCTTAAATGCAAAAGCCTCTTACGAGGCAAAATGTCATGTGTTGAAGTTGTCCCTGAGAATAACAAGATCTATGTTACTGAATGCTTAGAACTCCTAAATACAATGGCTTCACTAATGGCATAGTTCATGCATAGCACATACCAGCATTATATACTTTACTACAAATGATTTGCATAAAAAAACACAAAACAAACAGAATTTACAAGGTTTTGCTAATTGAATTAGCGTATAAATAGTTAGTACAGTTTATAGACAGTTTTAAAATATTAGTAAATGTTAATTTAAATGATTCGGAGGAGTTAATCTGGACTTGTACGTGTAGTATGGAGTAGATGTAGCTAGCCACTGTCAATTTGTCATTAAAATCTCTATTGTTTTGCATTATGTAATTGTATTATGCCTGCTGAAGTCCATTACAGACAAATAAAACTAATACACAGGGACAATGCTTTAACTTTGCATGAATACTCACTCTGACATTGTATTAGATTAATGGACACTTGTTGGGGTCCGAGGGGGCTCATCATTAAGGAGAGATAATGTTCAATATTGATTGATGTTCACATAGCCTATCTTTTCTATCTGATCACAAGGGGGTGTTCTTGCCATTAACATCAACAGTTGTTTTTAAAGTCCAATACATAGTAACTCACACATCAAACAAGAACCACTAGCAATTCAGAAAACAATTATTGGAACCTCAACACTTTAGAAACAGGTTTACAAAATAGGTTCTATAAATGTGTTTAACTGTTTAATATTTGCATATCTGTTTTTTTAAGTTAAAGCATTGTCCCTGTGTAAAAATTTACATTGGCAATCTTGCATACCATGGGTGTTCCAGACTATTCCTAAGACACAGTCAGTATATTCACCTAAACCGCAACTCAGCATGGCATTTAGAAAAATTAAATTGCTGTGTGAAGTATCCCATTCTACGATTGTGTCTTGGTAGTAAGGGCTGGGCAATATGGGAAAAAAAACAAATTTTCACGTCAGCACCCCCTGTAACCCCCATAAGCCCCCCTGTAACCCCTATCAGCTCCCACTGTAATCCGCACCCCCTGTAACCCCCATAAGCCCCCCTCTGTAACCTACATAAGCCACATCAGCTCCCACTGTAACCCCGCACCCCCTGTAACCCCCATAAGCCCCCCTCTGTAACCTACATAAGTCCTATCAGCTCCCACTGTAACCCCCCAATAAGCACCCCCTTTAACATCATAAGCACCGCCTGTAGCCACCATCAGCTCCCAACCCACATAAGTCCCAGCGCACCCCCCCTCTCTGCAACCCACATCAGACACAGCACACCCCCCTCCCTGTAACCCGCATCAGCCACAGTGCTCCCCGGTAAGTCGGTCCCCCTCCCTGTAATCCGCACCAGCCACAGCCCTCCCCGGTAAGTCAGCCCCCCTCCCTGCAACCAGCATCAGCCACAGTGCACCCCGGTAAGTCGGCCCCCCTTCCTGCAACCTGCATCAGCCACAGCGCACCCCCCTCCCTGTAACCCGCACCAGCCACAGCGCTCCCCGGTAAAACAGCCCCCCTCCCTGTAACCCGCACCAGCCACAGCGCTCCCCGTTAAGTCGGCCCCCCTCCCTGTAACCCGCATCAGCCACAGCGCTCCCTGGTAAGTCGGCTCAATGTCGCAAGGCAGGCGGCGGCCCTCCTGTACATCAAAGGTGACGTCAAATGGGGCGGGGCTAAAAATCATATACTCTTGCGGTTTTAAAACCGCTGCAATAAATCGCAGTTTAAAATCGCATCCGCGATTAATCATGCAGCCCTACTTGGTATTCCAAAGATTGTCTTATATTTTATTGAACATTTTTCAAGTTTTATTTTGTGCATTTGTTAGAGTGGCCTGTTTTGGAGAGGATGTAGTTTGTTATTTCCTCTCTCGTAACTCAACGTTCTAATAAGGGCACTTACAAATCTTTTTTGAATTCTGTGATTTTTATATGGGTTGTGGCAGCGAGATATCAGTTTCATGAACAAGTTTTTATTAAATCTAAGCCATTGTGATTTAACCACAGACTGAACAAACTATTGAGTGCAACTGGAGAGTGCTTCCTTTTGACTAAAATAAAATGTTCTTAAAAAATATTATGTATGCTCTACAGCCTAATCACAGCAAATCTAAGAGGTGCTCAGTGATCATTAGCATAAAATAAATCAAATTTACATCTTCAATCATTTCAATCAGTCATTTTGCAAATGAATTTTAAATTCCTGATTCAAGTGTTTATCAATTTAATGAGGCATAGTTGTTCCATGGATCACATGAGCACTCCCATCTAGAGCAACTACTAATCTGATGATCAGAAAAGTTTTCAGGATATTTTTACCTGAGCAGGTGCTAAATAACTATTCCTTTTGCATAAGTCGCCTGTGCATAATTTCAAGATATCCTCCAGGGTCTAGTTTAAAGACACAGTCTACTTTAGAGTTTTTATTGTTTTAAAGGTAGATAATCTCTTTATTACCCTTTTTCCAGTTTTGCATAACCAACAAAGTTATATTAATATACTTTTTACCTCTGTGATTACCTTGTATCATACAGGCCCATTTATCAAGCTCCGTATGGAGCTTGAAGGGCCGTGTTTCTGGCGAGTCTTCAGACTCGCCAGAAACACAACTTATGAAGCAGCGGTCAAAAGACCGCTGCTCCATAACCCTGTCCGCCTGCTCTGAACAGGCGGACAGGAATCGCCAGACATCAACCCGATCGAATACGATCGGGTTGATTGACAGCTCCCTGCTGGCGGCCAATTGGCCGCGAGTCAGCAGGGGGCGGCGTTGCACCAGCAGCTCTTGTGAGCTGCTGGTGCAATGTTAAATGCGGAGAGCGTATTGCTCTCCGCATTTAGCGAGGTCTTGTGGACCTGATCCGCAGTGTCGGATCAGGTCCGCAAGACCTTTGATAAATGGGCCTGTAAGTCTCTGCAGACTGACCCTTTATTTAATTTTATTTAATTTCTTTTGTCAGACTTGCCTATTAGCCAATCAGTGCCTTTTTAAAAAGTAACTCTGCGGGCATGAGCACAATCTTATCTATATGGTATACATACATTCTGAATAATGAAAGTTTAATTTTGATTGAGTGTCCCTTTACAATGTACAGAATGTATTATGTGCTAAAACAAACCAAAACAACCTGTTGCAGAAATATCCAGAGAGGTATGCTGTAGTAAGAAATGTGTGTAATTAGATAACAGTAAGTTAGAATGACAGGTCTGTTGGTTTTGGCCAAGTGCATCAGATCAGAATCTAAAAGTCACAAGAATCATAAAAGAGGCAGACACCAAAGAATGGTATAGAAACCATGATATGCATTTCTAAAGTGTCAGTAGGATGCTTTTTTTTTCCTTCTTTTTTTAATCAGGCAAAGGACAAACTTTTTTGTGATAACATTTTTAGCATTAAGACAAAGTTACCTTCCAGGAATGCTAGAGTTCCAGGAGTTGGCCAACCTCATTTGAGAGCCAACCTGCACATACCAGTACTTGTCAGCAGCACTGCTATTGGCCGCTGCTCACAAGTGTTTTCAATGTGCAAGTATGTATCACATGATTAGATTGTGACAAACATGATCAGGACGTGTAGGCTGCTAATGCCATTGATGTCCTATTGTTTGACTTTTACATTTTGTTACTTTGCTTAGAGTATTTTAAGATCACTAGGTGGTTTACTACAGGCCCAAGCTGGGGCTGAATAATTAGTACAATAATACAGTTCTATTTTTGGGGCTAAACATTAGTACAATGTGTAGTTCTATTAAAATTAGCTTTTTGTAACATTCTGTGGATAGTATTTTTTTATTAATTAAAAGGGACATTAACTCGACTTTTTAAATTTCATGATTCAGAACAAATTTGCTTTGTTCTCTTAGTAGTCTTTTATTGAAGTGTAAGCCATTTCTACAATCACTTTTGCAAATACTGCTGCCATACATACACACACACCCCTGAGCTCCTATGAGAGTACCTTGGTTTACATTTCAAAGGATTCTAAGAGAACAAAGCAAATTTGATAATAGAACTTAGATTTTTGTTTTTAATTGCTCACTATATCAGAACCATGAAAGTTTAATTTTGACTTTAGTGTCCCTTTAAACAACAAATGAATAAACCCAGTAGGGGTGGTAATAGAGTACTCTTAACCAAAAGAGAAGCCTTCTGGTTTAAAAAAAATTGGAGACCTTGCAACCTAAGGGATCAAATAAGGAACTAGATTGGTCTATTTTTCTTTGATTATTAAGTGAGTTTCCCTATGATTTGTGTGATGATTTTGGGCAAAGTATTTTTTGGTATTCCGTTTCACATTGATGCAATGTTCTTTTGATATTTATTGTGATTAGATTTGGACAGCCATCCACTATTTGGAGTTATATATTATAGGTGGAATGCATTCCATTAAGGATTAATCTATACTGTTACCCATCAAGTTAAAATGGAGTATTGAGTGAATATTGTGTATTAAGGGTTAACAACCAAAAACCTATAGCCAAGTACTGATATTTTGAGTATAGGTAGGCAATTTAACAGGCAACATCAGCTATTTCAATTGAAAACAAAGATAAAGGTACTATTCATAAATAATTAAAGTAACCCCAACATGTAAAATGGATCACTAGGAATACATTAAAATGCAGAAAAGGTTACAGTACACTGTCCCTTTATTTTTACCCCTTAACCCAAACTGACATATATATACACATCATACGTATATACATTGGAGCTTTAGAAAACTCCAGCAGTCTCAGTTGTAAAGTGACAGCTGAGAGCTGCTGTTCCCGTGCTGCAAGCACCTCTCTTCATATGGTAACAGAGCACGATCGGTGCTCCATTACCTTTTGAAGACAGATGCCTGATCGTTACAGACAGTGACACTGTGTGTGTCACCGTCTGTAACAATCATCTGCTGGTGCCAGAGGGAGGGAAGGTGGACGGCCCAGCGGCAGAGGGGTGAGGGACCCTACCTACAGAATTTTTTTTTGAAGGGAGAGGGAGGGATGGCGCACTACAGAAAAGGGGTGAAATGGGGTGTTGGGGCACCCTACATAATGATCACGGGGAGCGGGGGACCACTACCCTACAGAAAAAAAATATTAAAAAATTCATTAAAAATAAAAACAAACTAGGTACTGGCAGAGAGTTACCTACCTACCTGTCTGTCTATATGTGCTGTTGACAGACACGCAGGCGGGCAGATACACATTTAAATGGCTTACCAAAAAAAAAAAAATGATGGAGACTGCATCTACGGCCTTCACCAAGTGGCCTGCAGGGCAACTGCCACCCTACCCCTGGCCTAGGTTTACAAGTAATACATTTTTTTGGTTGGATATGCAGTTGCCATCTGAGGACAGCCTTGTGCATATATATTGTAAAAATTGTTTTTTAATGTCTACAATAATTAAATAGACTGAGTGTTCATGGGTGCTATTGTGTCTTGTAAACCACAGTAAAATGTCCTGGCCCTGGCATATTGGTTAAAAAAACCAACACACACACCTTTTCCCTTCATATGGTGCTCCAAGACAGCCACATGCTACTTCAGCCAATGGGTCACATCAACACACTTGTGTATTGTGTATACACGCATGTATTCCTGGTGATCTATGTAGTCAATTCACCCCTTGATTGCCTGGGTGAATTAAAGGTAAAATAAATGGCATGGGTGTGGGTATATGTGTATGTTCCAGGAAATTAAGGAGTAAAAAGCCTGCTAGGCATGTGCATTCAACAGTTTTGTTAGCTGCTGAATGCGGAAGGAGGCGGACCCCTGTGGCATTCCGCTCTTTTTAAGGTTGATTTCTTCTTGTGAAGGTGCAACGCACTAAGATCTATGCAAATCCAGATCTTAGTGTATTGCACTTTCACAAGAAGTAATCCGGCTTTGAAAGAGCCGAAGGCCGCAAGTGAAATAACTTTTTTGAGCTGGTTTCTGGCAACCAGTGCATGTGCGTTGGTGTGTACATATATATTTCTCTAGCATGGTGACAGGGTCTTTGCTTCAGAAATGAAAGTACAGACTACATTAAAAAAACACACTATGATTTATTTTGCTCTCAGATGCTGCTACAACAGGCTTGTAAGTAAGCAGGTTTGCAGCATGCAGGAAAACTAAAACCTACTCTAACTAAACACGTTACCAGTCGTAGCAAGACTACTAAGCACATAAGCTGTCAAATAGCTGTAATACACCATCTGTATCTAGAAAAACTTCAGGATAACTTCTGTGTCTCAGGTGTTTTACGGCTACTTTCTCTCTACAGGTAAAACAGATGCATGTGCAGCTACCTGAGTATTGTAGCTCACAGCCAACTGAAAATGAACTATTTTACAGGGACATAAACCCAAAATTTACTTTCATGAATCAGATAGATCATACAATTTCAAACAATATTCCTATTTACTTTTAATATCTAATTTGCTTAGTTCACTTAGTATCCTTTGTTGAAAAAAGCGTATCTAGGTAGGCTCAGGAGCAGCAATGCATTAATTGAAGCTAGCTGTTGATTGGTGGCTGGACATATATGCCTCCTCTCATTGATTCACCAGATGTTTTCAGCTAGCTCCCAGTAGTGCACTGCTGCCGCTTGAACAGAGGTTACCAAGAGAATAAAGCGTATGTGGTAATAGAAGTAAATTGCAAAGTTGTTCAAACGTGTATGCTCTATCTGAATCGTAAAAGAAACATTTAGGGTCTCATGTCCCTTTAAAGGATATTGTACTTTATTTCTTTTTTTGGGGGGGGGGTTGTCCTGAATTAACCAACTTGTGTAAGTTGTGTTGACCAGCCAACCAGTGAACAATATATATATATATACACACACTAGGGCTAGATTTATCAAAGCTGAGGCGTACAGGGTCACGTATACGCGCCCCTGTACGCCTCAGCTCGCCTGTGGCAGGGCGAAATTACCCGTAGGTAATCAACATTGCACACGAGTGCAATTTTGCGCTCGCATGCAATCCCGCCCCCTGCCCGCACACAGCCAATCACGCGCGGGCAGGAGCTGTCAATCTCCTCAGTTGGACTCGACCGCAGAGATTGAATTTCGCCAACTTAGAGGTGGCAAAGAGCTTAGGGAAGCAGCGGTCTGGTGACCGCTGCTTGATAAATTATGGCGAGCAAGTTCTTATGAGAACTTGCAGCCGTAGGGGCTTGATAAATCGAGCCCTAAATGTTGGAGCTGGGAGACAACGAGGGTAGGAAGGATAATAGCATGCCGGTTATTCATACAGCAAGCTAAAATATTCTACACCGTATCAAACTAAGCAGCACTGATAAGACACATTTTCAGATTCTAAAAAAAACATAAAATTGTAAAACTCGAGATACTTTTCTAAAAATTGTTCCTAAGGTTCAGATCTTTTGTGATTCAGACACAGCATACAACTTTTCTTAGTTTCCATGGTATTCTTTGTTGATGAAATGCCTAGGTATGTGTCTAGAGCACTACATGGCAGAAATAATGCTGCCATCTGGTGCTCTTGCAAATAGATAACATTCTTGTAAAACTGAAGCCATATAGTGCTCCAGACATGTGCACTCTCCTGAGCTTACATCCCTGCTTACTGACACGAGAACAAAGAACTTTTTTTAATAGAAGTAAATTAGAAAGTTGTTTAAAATTGTAGGCTCTATCTGAATCATGAAAAAAATGGGGTTTTGTGTCCGTTTTAACAGTGATAGCTAAGCATGCTCTTGTGCACGTGCCTGATTTGCAAGCAAGTGAGTGTATGGTGTGTAACAACCAATCAACTCCAGTATAAATGTTGAGACTGGTACCAAGCACATGACGTTAATAAAGCCCCCCCCCCACACAACAATGCCAATTGCCTGGCAATAGTATGCTATGAGGATGATACAGCGCCAGCCTACTATTTAGTTTTAGGTACCTTTAGCTCTGAAAGCAGCTTCCTTAGCTTGAAAACACAGGAATAACTCATGAATTTAAGCAGATATTTCTGTTTGGATGCGTGAGAATTGCTCTGTTACTTGTTAAATGTGTTTAGCTTCTGATAGCTGTAGTGTACACATTAGTACGCAGCACACACAACAACGTCAACACTAATATTCTTAACTGTGTGGGTTTCATTATGCAAACAAAAATGCATATAACCCTTTTCAAAGTAATATGCATATTCCGTGAAGTTACATTTACCTTATGCAATTTATGTGGTTATTTATCTCACTCTCTGGCCGCTAAGAGGTTAAAACATTCCCTAATGTTTTTTGTACATTCAGCCCCTGGATTGTAGGCTTTGCAGGGCAGGAAGCGAGTGGAGCACTTTATGCTTAGAAAGCTGAACTTGACAAAACAGACAGTTCCAACTCAATCATAGATTTATAAAGCAGTTGAAAACCCCCTAAAGCAATGACATTTATATTTACTCAAAGGAGAAAATAAAAGAACAGAGCACATAATTAGCAATAGTAAGTACTGAAAGCTCTGATGTTATCACTAAATACAATTGGAGACAACAATGTTCTGTAACTATAGTAACACTAAAACAAAGTTGTCTCTACTCTGTCATCTTTCCTATTGTTGGTATATGCTGTTGTGTTTTTTCCTTAATTGAATTGGTAAAAAAAAATGCACATAAAATAAAAACAAACCTATAACAAAATATCTTACTTCACACAACTAACAGTTTCTAATAAAAGTGATCATGAGAATCCCATATGTGAACAGTAGTGTGCACAGAATATATGTAAGTTACATATGGAAAATGCAAAACACATTTAGAATCAATTTTATGAAACATTTTTGTCAAACTATAAAATGTGATGCCTTGGTTATCCGTTATATATGTAGTAACTAAAAATAATGGTCCTTGACACACACACAGCTAACTTGAACCTCACATATTTATTCAGGCAATATCCTTATGCTTAAAGGGGTATGAAACCCACATTTTCTTCTTTCATGATTCATATACAGCAGGCAATTTTATCAATTGCTAGAGCAGCCAATTAACAATTTTTCTTCGTTCTTTTGGTATCTTTATTTGAAAAAGCAGGAATGTAAGCTTAGGAGCCGGCCAATTTTTGGTTACGCACACTGGGTATCGCTTGCTGATTGGTGGCTACATTTAGATACTAATCACCAAGTGCTACCCAGGGTGCTAAATAAAAAATGGACCGGCTTCTAAGCTTACATTGCTGCTTTTCCAATAAAATATACGAGGAGAACGAAGAAAAATTGATAATAGCTGTAAATTAGAAAGTTGCTTCAAGTGAAAGTGAATCCTAGCATTTTACAAACACTAGGATTGACTATTGAAACAAATAAAGGGGACTTTCATTCATGAAGTATAAGATACTTCATGTAGAAAGCTCCTTTATTTGATTCAATCGATCACAGTTTTTACCTGGTACAGAGCCCATGGCTAAAAAAAATTTTGGCTAAGAGGTGACGTTTTCACCTTTTATCCAATAGCTGTGTGGCAAACCCGGCTTGGTGCCCATGGGAGCCGGATTTACCGCATGGCTATAGGATAAAAGGTGAAAAAGTCACCTCTTAGCCAAAAAATTTTTTAGCCATGGGCTGCTGTACCAGGTAAAAATGGTGATCAATTGAATCAAATAAAGGAGCTTTCTACATGAAGTATCTTATACTTCATGAATGAAAGACCCCTTTATTTGTTTCAATAGTCAATCCTAGCGTTTGTAAGACACTAGGATTGACTTTCACTTTAAAATTGCATGCTCTTTCTGAATAATAGAAGAAAAAATGTGGGTTTAATATCCCTTTTAATATCTTTATGCTAACATATTTTGACAATACTGTTTAAGTATTACTGGCTGCTAATGCAACATATTGGCATTCTATTTATTTTGTTATAAATGTAATATTCTATGTTAAACTAAAGGTGAAGCACTGAAAAAGTTTCTTTTATTTACAAAACCAGCATTTCCTATCCAGGACTGTTCATCAAATACCAGCAGCAATACATGAGGCCAATCCACAACTCAGTATGCATGTCACTTCACAATGTCACTTTAGTACTGAAATGATGTGTGCTTGGTAGTTGTTTTCTGTGTTCCTTGCTACATAATGACAGACACCCCAGTATGGGGAACTCACATTTCAGTATTATTGTATCTATCTTATGCACTAATGTTTATCAACTATAATTTGTTAAATAACAAGATGCATTACCTACAATGCATTGAGAGTCTTCCTGCCATAAACAGTACTTTTCTCACATTCATATACACCAAATATCTAACCATCACAAAAAAAGTGTATATATATATATATATATATATATATATATATATACAGGGGCGAAACTACAGGGGGTGCAGATGCGCAATTACGACTGGGCCCCCAAGGGTGGGGGCCTACCTTCAAAAAAAAAAAAGGTTTTTATTTTTAATAAAAAACGTTGACCTGCCACTGCCTGCACTGATATCATGTGAGTGTGACATGATGCTTCACTAGTGTCTCTGACTACAGGGGTTAGTGTTTCTGTTTTACCCATTGGTGTTTATGTGTGTATATATGTATGTGACTGTGTGTGTGTATGTATGTGTGTATGTATGTATGTGACTGTGTGTGTATTTATGTATGTATGTGACTGTGTGTGTATTTATGCATGTATATGTGTGTGTGTGTATGTATGTATGTGACTGTGTGTATGTATGTATGTGACTGTGTGTATGTATGTATGTGACTGTGTGTGTGTATTTATGCATGTATATGTGTGTATGTATGTATGTATGTGACTGTGTGTATTTATGTATGTATGTGACTGTGTGTGTATTTATGCATGTATATGTGTGTGTGTGTATGTATGTATGTATGTGACTGTGTGTATGTATGTATGTGACTGTGTGTGTATATGTATGTATGTATGCATGCGACTGTGTGTGTAATTATGCATGTATATGTGTGTGTGTATGTTTGTGGAACCAGCAAATTACAGACCATGTTACTACAGCATGGGGCGGGGGTAAACAGTGTCAGTCTATACAGTACTACTATATACAGTACCGCTATATACAGTATGGGGGAGCTGGACTATGTCACAGATTACTGTGGTCACTTTATAAAGTACTGGGGCGTGTAGGGTTAGGCCAGCCATCTCACCGGCAGATTACAGACTGTGTCACTGACTCACTATATACAGTACTGGTGGGTTAAACAGTGGCACTATATACAGTAATAGGGGGTCAGACCATCTCACAGACTGGGGGCACAGGGTACCTCCTTTTGCAGACATGTAATCTGATTCACATTTTTTTTCTGTGTTTAAAAAAAAAGATATGTATCAAATTCCCTTTTTTTGGGGGGGGGGCCTTATTAGATTCTTGCACCTGGGCCCTGTGGTTTCTAGTTACGCCTCTGTATATATATATATATATATATATATATATACACACACACGCACCATGTGTGGTGTATTATGTTATTTAGTTGAATGGCAAATAATTTTAACTAGAAAAAGTTTGGGAAAAGAAAAAGAAATGGTATAAATGTAAACTGCAAACAAGAAACTATCACAGATCCACATATAAAGATTAAAAAAGGGCTAGTTACATAGAAAATCATCTATATTGCAAATAGCGAGAAGGGTTAGTGTGGGCTGGTGAATTGTAAGGCAAAGATAAAATGCAATGAGGGCCTTAGCTTGGACAACACTGATATAAAATGTATGGAGCAGCTAGCAATTACTCTGCATAGATTGACAATCTGAAGCATGTTTTAGTCTAGTAGTATCACATGTTCATCTGTTCCACAATATGCTTACAAGAGAGTGGGATGATATAGTAAACTGATTAGTGTGAGATTGGAAAGATCAAGAAAACCCATAAGACTGAAAGTCAGACAGCTGCTCTACTTTAGACACAACCACAAACAAGCTAGAGAAAATAATCCATCTTAAGATGCACCCACAGCAAAATGTATAACCAAAAGATAATTCCATTAGAAAACTAGTTTGACACATGCATACAAATTCCTTGGATCTGAGTTATGACTCAGTCATGCATGTAGGGGGTATAGTGTCATTGTCACTGTCAGTTTGCATGATATTTACATGCAAATATGCACCCAGTGTGCACTCTTTTCTACAACATTAATTCTCATCCAGAGAATCAAGGCATATTTGTAACCAACAAAAAATACCCAGTGGCACATGGAAAAACAGTATATATGGAAGTGATAAATAAAGGGAGATAGATTAGATAGCCATGAGATCTAAGAAGGTGCATTATTGATTGCTACACATGGTGTCAAACAGCTAGCTAAGCATACTAGACATTTACTTAGCCTCAGAGGGAAAAAAATCATAGTCCCAGAATTGTTGGACTAACTGCTCCTCGAGTAAAAAAGTGGAAGAGGGGGGAAAAACAATTTTAATGCCTAATAAAAATGTAATGGATTCAAAATTATTTTAAGATGAAGTAAAATAAACTAAAGGGATGAGATGAGAAGGCTCAGGTTGCATTCAATCTTCTAATACCATCACACAATTCGTGAAAACATGCTTCAGCCAGTGACCTCTCCCATTAAACGATTATAGCCCCTTGTGCACAGTATAGATACTAGACAACCCGCTTTCTATAAATACAAAGCACAAATAATGTGAATTGAAATAATGAATGAAACAAATTCACTCACCATGCTTGCAAGCTTTTGAATAGATGACCGCAGTGGCAGCAGCCGTGACAATCTATACTAGCAAGGAGAGCGCTGTCCAGGGTATTCGGCTGTGCACTGCCGATGCTCAGCGCTCTGGGTTACAAGGATTCCTCAGCCTGCCCAGCAGGGTAAGGAGGCGGCACCTGACTTCGAACCACTAACGTCACAACGGGAGGCAAGATCCAGCTGCCTTTGTGTCAATGTGAGGAGGAGTGTCTAGCATTATAGGCTCTAATCTGTTACAAACTAGACGATGTCTGCACCAATCTCCCAGTACAGCTATTCTGCCCAGTGCCCACTTTCAGCAGTAACTGCTAATAATATGCCTGTGGTATTTGCTACAATTAATGTCTCCAGTAACAACCTATTTTTCAATTACATTTTTGTTTTATTTTCTAAACGCTCATCGGTGAGTATTAATTGTACTATAACGCATACAATGCAGCATCTATGTATTTGCAGAATCCGGCATTCCTCTCATACACCAGCCATTCAGTTACAATTTCCGCCCCTGCTCACAGCTTCTGATCTCTTTCATCGGTTAAGGTGGATTAGCACAGTTGCCACTCAAAGCATGAACACAACGGATTTTAAAATGAGTTCACATTGATATAAATTTAGAAGAATTCCCTATCTTTATGCAAGTTAATGCCACACTTTCACATCAACACAGTGTTATCCAGAAAAAAAAGAAATACATGAGAAAAAAATAATTTCTTTATACATGCTTTTACACACACTCTCTCTAGAGTTGGCACTTGTATTCCAATGTTCGGCTGTCTGGCCAGTATAGGTTATTTAAAATAAATACACATAAAATTAGACACTTAAAACTAAAGTAGTCTCACTTGAGACCTAGTTTGGGCATATGGGCGATGAGCTACAGGACTGTAGTTCTGATCAAAATGTTGATATGGCCATATAATAGTAGAATGAGCTGTAATTATCTCAGGAGGCTGCTGTCCGACAGTCTCATAAGCAAAACGAATCATACTTCTCAACCATAGGGAAAGAGAAGTAGCAGTAGCCTTCTGACCATTACGCTTTCCAGAGAAACAAACAAACAGAGCAGAGGACTGGTGAAAATCCTTAGTAGCCTGTAGGTAGAATTTGAGAGCACGCACAACATTCAAGTTGTGCAAAAGACGTTCCTTATGGGAAGAAGGATTAGGACAGAAAGAAGGAACAAAAATTTCCTGATTAATATTTTTATCCAAAACCACCTTAGGGAATAACCCCAATTTAGTACGCAGGACCGCCTTATCCGCATGAAAGATAAGGTAAGGCGAATTATACTGCAAAGCCGAGAGTTCCAAAACTCTCAGAGAAGAAGAAATAGCAAAAATAAACAAAACTTTCCAAGATAACAGCTTAATATCTAAAGATTACATAGGCTCAAACGGAGCCTGCTGCAAAACCTTAAGAACAAGGTTAAGGCTCCAAGGAGGAGCAACAGGTTTAAACACAGGCCTGATTCTGACCAGAGTTTGACATAAAGATTGAACATCTAGCACATCCGCCAGACACTTGTGTAAAAGAATAGATAATGCCGAAATCTGACCCTTCAGAGAACTGTCTGACAACAATTCTCCAGACCTTCCTGGAGAAAAGACAGAATTCTAGGAATCCTGACCATACTCCAAGAGTAGCCTGAGTTAGAAGGTCCTTCCTCAGAGGTAACCTCCAAGGTGGAAGAGATGACATCTTCACCAGGTCTGCAAACCAGATCCTGCGAGGCCATGCAGGAGCTATTAGAATTAATGATGCTCTCTCCTGTTTGATACGAGCAATGACTTGTGGAAGGAGAGCAAACGGAGGAAACAGGTATGCCAGACCGAACACCCAAGGATCCGCCAGAGCATCTATCAGAACTGCCTGCAGATCTCTTGACCTTGAACCATACCTTGGGAGCTTTACATTCTGAAGAGAAGCCATCAGATCCAACCCTGGAACCCACCACTTGAGGGTTAACCTGGAGAACACCTCCGGATGGAGATCCCACTCCCCGGGATAAAAAGTCTGTCTGCTCAGAAAATCTGCCTCCCAGTTGTCCGCTCCTGGAATGTGGATAGCAGATAGACAACAATTGTGAGATTCTGCCCACTGAATAATCCGTGCCACCTCCTTCATGGCTAAGGAATTCAGAGTTCCTCCCTGGTGATTGATGTAAGCCACTGAGGTGATGTTGTCCGAATGGAACCTGATAAACCGGGCTAAAGATAACTGGGGCCAAGCCAACAGAGAATTGTAAATCGCTCTCAACTCCAAGATGTTTATGGGGAGAACAGACTCCTCCTGAATCCATAGACCCTGAGCCTTTAATGATTCCCAGACTGCTCCCCAGCCTAGCGTCAGTGGTCACGATCACCCAGGAAGGTCTCTGGAAGCATGTGCCCCGAGACAGATGCTCCTGAGAAAATGACCACGAGAGAGAGTCTCGTCAACTAGTCCAGATCTATCCTCTGAGACAGATCCACATGGTCTCCGTTCCATTGTCTGAGCATGCATAACTGCAGAGCTCTCAAATAGAATTGAGCCAAAGGAATGATGTCCATGAAAGCGACAATCAGACCAATTACCTCCATACATTGAGCCACTGATGGCCGAACAGTAGACCGAAGAGAGAGGCAAGAGGAGAGAATTTCGGATTTTCTGACCTTTGTCAGAAAATTTTTCATAGATAGGGAATCTATTATGGTCCCTAAGAAAACACTTGTAGCTGGAACAAGGGAACTCTTTTTCAGATTCACTTTCCAACCGTGGGAACGTAGAAAAGACAACAAGATCTCTGTATGAGAGTTTGCTTGTTGAAATGATGGGGCCTGAACTAATATGTCATCCAGTTAGGGTGCCACAGCAATTCCCAGAGACTTGATCACTGCCAAGAGAGCCCTCAGAACCTTCGAGAAGATTCTGGGAGCTGTGGCAAGGCCAAACGGAAGAGCCACAAACTGAAAATGTTTGTCTAGAAAGGCAAATCTCAGGAACTTGTAATGATCCCTGTGGATGGGAACATGAAGATACGCATCCCACAGGTCTATGGTCCTCATGAACTGACTCTCTTGGACCAAAAGAAGAATGGAACGAATGGTTTCCATTTTGAAGGATGGTACCCTGAGAAACTTGTTGAGGCACTTTAGATCTAAAATAGGTCGAAAAGTTCTCTCTTTTTTCGGAACCACAAACAGATTTGAATAGAATCCTAGACCCTGTTCCCTTACAGGGACTGGAACAATCACTCCCAGGGAGGAAAGATTCTGAACATAGTTCAAGAATGCCTCTCTTTTTACCTGGTCTGCAGATAATCTTGAAAGGTGGATTTTATCCTGGGAGGGCAAGATTTTAATTCTATTTTGTAACCCTGAGATACTATGTCCACAGCCCAAGGTTCTGGAACATCTCGTATCCATGCTTGACAAAACAGGGAAAGTCTGCCCCCCACTTGATCCGATCCCGGATCGGGGGCAGACCCTTCATGCTGACTTAGACTCAGTTTAGGGTTTCTTAGATTGCTTCTTCTTGTTCCAAGACTGATTGGGTGTCTAAGAAGACTTGGATTGCTTCTGCTTGGAAGAGGAAGACTTTTGAAGTTACGAAAGGAACAAAAATTACTTTGGCGTCCTTTAGGTCTGTTTTTCTTATCTTGTGAGAGAAAAGACCCTTTTCCACCCATAATATCAGAAATTATTTCTGCCAGACCAGAGCGAAACAAGGTCTTACCCTTGTATGGAAGCACCAGAAGCTTGGACTTGGAGGTAACATCAGCTGACCAAGATTCTAGCCACAAAGCCCTGCGGGCTAGGACAGTGAAGCCAAACATCTTGGCTCCCAGTCTAATAACTTGCATGTTAGCATCAGAAATAAAGGAATTGGCTAGTTTGAGAGCCATAATCCTATCTTGGATTTCCTCCAACTAAGTTACTTCTAAAATTTAATCAGACAAGGCATCACACCAATAAGATGCTGCACTTGCTCTTATAGGCCCATTTCTCTGTTGAATGTCGACTACAAAATCCTAACTCATATTTTAGCAAAAAGATTACAAAATCTGATCAGGGAACTGATCCACCCAGATCAAACGGGTTTTATTAAAGGAAGGACACTTATTAAAAATCTAAGGAAATTAGAGTTAGCAATTAATTATTGTGAACTAATGAAGGGAAGAGGAATAGAGTTAACAGAAGACGCTGCGGTTATCTCAATCGATACACAAAAAGCGTTTGATACTTTATTATGGGATCATATGTTTACGACTATTACCAATTTTGGTATTATGGGTAAATTTTCCCAAATTATTGCTCTATTGTACTCTAAACCGGGAGTGTCCTTAAGTGTCAACTCCTTAATATCTGAGCAGTTCACTCTATATCGTGGGACAAGACAAGGGTGCCCATTATCTCCGCTGCTTTTTAACTTGGCCCTAGAGCCTCTAGCAATATTCTTTAGGCAAAACCTGCTGGGAATTAATATTGAAGGTCATAGAATAATTCAAGCCATATATGCTGATGATCTTCTTCTTTTTGTACAAAATCTTAAGTATAATTTACCTATAATTATGGAGGCTCTAGAAAACTTTCATGCCTTCTCTGGTTTTGCGATTAATACAGAAAAATCTGAACTCATGTGGCTTATTAAACTAAAAACCTCTCCAATAATTCCCTTTAAGGAGGCTAAAGACTATATTACATATTTAGGGATAAACTTTGCTTCCAATTCTAAAAGATGGTACAACTTAAACTTTTTACCAGCCATTGCATCATTCAAGGAAGATTTAGAGAGATGGAGGAATCTGCCGTTATCTCTTGCAGGTCGTATTCATTTAATAAAAATGGTCTCCCTTCCAAAATTTATCTACATTTTTCAAGCCTTACCATTATTATTATTAAGGAAAGACCGAGTGATAATTAATAGATTAATAACACAATTTATTTGGAGCAACAAAAAACCCAGGATTGCGCTCAAACGACTATGCGCAAGGAAAGAGGCTGTAGGTATGACTTTACCTGATTTTGAACTATACAATTTAGCATCTAACTTAAAATTTGTCTGGGACTGGTTTACCGATAAGGGTCACTTTACCTTTCCTGAAATTGAAGGAGCTTTAGTAACCCCTTTTTCTCTTAAAGCACTGATGCATATGCCCCCGAATCGAATCCCCAAAGCTATAAAAAGGATGTCAATTATAGATCAACCAATACGGGCTTGGCGTCACTTCTGTTCTAAGATAGGGATTAATTACAGAGGATCGCCCTTTTTAACAATTAGAGGCAACCCAGAATTCGCGGAAGGATATGATTCTGCTAGATTTAACGCCTGGTCAGATCTAGGGATAAATTACATCTCGCAGTTGCTCAATAAAGAAGATAACTCTATTAAAACCTTTGATTAATGCAAATTAGAATATAACATGCCAAATCGCCTTTTCTTCTCTTATTTACAAATTCGGCATTATGTTGAACAATGTAAGAAAATAAAAGCATTAGATTGGGACAATGATATACTTAAGCAGATAATCAGCATGTTCCAAATAGGGAAATTCTCTATTTCATACTCATATCATGCTCTATTAGCATCCCAAGAACAAAGCAATGCGAGATTTTTGGAACTAAAATGGGACCCACTCTGCAGAACTCAGATAGAACTAGAGTTAATGAAGAACTCAGGAGACAGGGTGGCAAAGGTGATGAAAGGAGAATATTTCAGGGAACAACAGTTAAAGATCCTCTACCAGTGCTATTATACACCTAGGTGGCAAGCCCGATGGGATAAAGCTAGTGAAAAGATAGTTTGTAGTAAATGTAAATACTGTGCAGCAGATATGATCCACCTCTTCTGGCTTTGTCCAGTAATACAAAGATTCTGGGGGAAAATCTCATTCTGGGCCACTAAGACTCTGAATCAATATTTTCAGGTAAATAAATTTGTAGTATTCTTCCTGGTAACCCAGGAGGAAGCCGGGTCTAATTATTTATTAATAAATACAGCAATTCTGATTGGCAGAAATCTTATATTGAAATATTGGAAGTCTAATAAAGAACCCAAATTTTCCGAATTTAAAAATGGGTTAATTTACCAGATGTTTTTAGAACAAGCTTCAGTCCAGACACAGATAGATAATAATATTAAATTATTCATGAATAAGTGGGCGATACTCATTAAGTCATTGGAACAGGAAACTCAAAAATTGGTCCTTCAGCCTTTCAAGAATTCTTTGTACATATTAGAAGCAAATTTAACAGGAGAGTGGCAGTTTACATGAGAGGATATGTGTGATTTTGGTAGACGGAGATGGGGGGGGATGTTTGTTTCTTTTTTTGTTTTTTGTTTGTTTGTTTGTTTTTTTGTTGGTTGGGGTGTTTGGTTTGTTAGTTTATCATATGCTTAGTTAGTTTGTATTAATTTATAAAAAAAAGAAAATCCCAGCATTGTGGTACAAATGAGTACTTCTGTTAGTAAGTTTTTTTTTCTTTTTTTTTAGTCCACCTAAGTTTTTTATAGTTCTAAATATAATCCGGAACAGCATTTTATATTGTATCGAATGGAGCATTTTATCAATTATGCTGTATCACCAAGTCTATGTTACTCTATCGCACCCTGCGTGGTGTCATAGATTTGTTATTTGTTATTGTACCATGGGCTGGTTATAAATAATAAAAAAAAAAAAAAAAAAAAGATGCTGCACTTGCTACTGTGGGAATACAAACTGCAGGTTGACATTGAAGACCCTGATGTACATACATCTTTTTCAAATAAGCTTCCAGCTTCTTGTCCATGGGATTCTTAAAGGAGCAGCTATTCTCGATAGGAATTGTAGTTCTCTTGGCCAGAGTAGAAATAGCCCCTTCTACTTTTAGGCACCGTGCTTCATAAATCTTGGAGTTAGCAACAGGAAACATCTTTTTAAAGACGAAATATGGGGAAAAAGGAATCCCTGGCTTCTCTCATGCCTGCGAAATAATCTCTGTCACACGATCTGGAACAGGATACACTTCCACAGAGGAAGGAACATCATAGTATCTATTAAGTTTACTAGACTTTTTAGGGTTGACAACAACAGAAGAATCAGAGCTGTCCAAAGTAGCCAATACTACCTTTAACAATACACAATGGTGTTCAAGCTTAAATCTAAAGTTTACTTCTTCAGAATCAGGTAAAGGAATTATACTGTCTGAATCTGAGATTTCACCCTCAGAGGCTACCAACATATCCTCCTATTCAGACTTATGAGGGAGGGCAACCTGCGTAGCAGTAGATGAACAGAAACCTTACTATCTGAATGTTTAATTTTCCTCTTGCATTTTCCCAGTATAGGAAAAGCAGATAATGCCGCAGATACTGCAGAAGATAGCTGAGCCGCAAAATCTGCAGGCAAATAAACTCCTCCAGGAGACTGAGAGGAACTGCAGGGCACTGTGATGCCATCGAGGCTTGGGACGTTTGAGGAGAAGACTGTGGCATAGCCTGAACAGCATCATCCTGAGAGACAAGGTTCTATCTAAAAATGAGGAACAAAATTGCATGGGTAACAACCTGGGCCTCAAGACAAAACAAACATTTGTCTATAGGAACAGACTCCTGCTCCATATTCCCAGCTTAAGGTATACCCACAGAAAAACAGAAAAAAAAAACTTTTTTTTTTTTTTTAATACTGTCACTTTAAAGTTCAAACGTACACAAAGCGAAAATTGCACTAAAAAAAACAAAAATCACACCCCAAAGAAGGCTCTCTACACCTCAGCAAACTGAGATGCCCTACCCGCCCACCGAAGAAGCACACAGCTTGTCAAAGTAACCCTGCCGGTCCCAAAAATCAACCAACACAGCCGATGCCGCTCTGAAAGCGGAAGAAACAAAGAGTCATGTGAACGTCTTTTTTAAACACTGCGCAGCGTGCGTTACAAAGCCGGAAAAAGTTTAACAGGAAACTGACTTGAGATTCCTCTTCAATCAGTGTCGTTCTTAAAGCCATACTGAATCACAAATACACACATAAAATAAAAACCCTCTGCTCCTAATAAACCACCTAAGGGCCCCTTAGAACCACCAGTTGAAAAGCAAATAAACACTGAGCCACAGATAATAAGGTTAACCCTTTCCTATCCATAAAGGAGGGTTAACCCTTAAGTCTCCACATACATTTCCTGTACCTGCACACTGCCAAAATAAAATAATCCTTGCAAAGGGTTTAACATATCCCATTAAAAAAAGCAGCAAAAGCCTTTTAAGTGCAAGGCTCCAGACCTAAAAGACAAAAGCACTTACCTGCACATCCAGCTGTCTGGCAGGTAGACAGCTTACAAGGTGTGAAAAGACACATACTCCTTACAGAGACCTGTAAAAAAAGAAAGAACAGAGTAACCAACTCTGGCTTTCTATATCAAGGGCAAGCAAGGACTACCCCACAATTTTCTAACTGCTTAAAAGCCACCACTACTCTACTGAAGAGATTAATGTGGACACAGCTAAACCCAAAAACTTGCTTGTAGTTCAAATTCTTCAGACACCAAACTTCACCTCCTCACTTGACAGAGGCAAAGAGAATTACTGGGTATTATGGGTGGGCAGTGGCATTTGGCATCTTTGCTGTGGTGCTCTTTGCCTCCTCCTGCTGGCTAGGAGTGATATTCCCACTAATAATTGAATGACGTTGTGGACTCTCCATATTTTAGGGAAAAAATTCCTCTTTAATATGCATTTAACTCCTGTTAACCAGAGAATACATTTACCTATGATTACTTCTTGTGTTCCTGTGCTGCTCTCAGGAATGCTTATGTGCTGATCAGCCAATGATCAGCTGCAGTAAGCCCCTATCCCTGTAACTATTTGTATTGCAAACTGAACTTGTGGTCTCAAAACACTATTGGCCAGATTACGAGTGGCTCACTAAGAGTTACATGGCTGTTTGTGTGCACAGCATTTACCGCTTGTATTACAAGTTGAAAGTAAACACTGATTACCGCATCCTCAGAGCTCTAGTTAAAATGAATGTAAAGTTTAATGAGAAAGTGCCCAGTTTTTAAAAATACTCATAAAAACAGGGGCACTTTCATTCATTAAACTTTAAATTTAAGCTTTTTTTTTTAAAACCTTTTTCCTTATGACAACAGACCGGGAATCCTCCGCTTGCAGATCCTGCTGTACTTAGCATATCGATGATGAATCCAGCTTCCTCCAATCATTGCGTGGCCTCACGAGCTGGCCACCTTGGGGTGCATGCAATGAATGGAGAAAACGGGATTTGTGATTGTTGTGCTTAGTATAGCAGGAGGCTGCTGTCACAAGGAAAAAGGTAAGTATTTAAAAAAAAATGCTTAAATGTAAAGTTTAATGAATGAAAGTGCCCCTGTTTTCAAGAGTATTTGTAAAAAGTGGGCACTTTCTCGTTAAACTTTACATTCACTTTTACCCCCTTAACGACCAGAGCCGAACCCTGTACGACACTGCTGTCCTGGGCCTCTCTCTGCCGTGATCTTGCTAAAAGTAGTGAGATTGTGCTATTTCTGCATGCCCTACGAGTGGCGCAGTGCAGAAATAGACGGGCAGAGGTACCAATGCAGAGAGGGCCACTCTGTGGCCCTCTCTGCATTGGGCAGTGGTGGTGCCGATCGTTGATGGCGTGGGAGGGTAAGGAGGGAGGCGGGCGAGCGCCCCATCACTGCAGGGGGTGGGAGCGGGTGGGACCGCTACGCAACAGAAACTAAACAACATCTGAGAGTGGAATGGAGAGGGAAGGAGGGAGGGGGAGGAGGGAGAGGTAGGTATAGTTGAGGGGTGGGAAATCGATCTGGGAGGGGGATGTGGATGGGTGGGGTAGTAAAATGAGGTTGGGGGGCAGCTACACTACAGAAAAAATATTTACTAGATAAATATTATAAATCATGAAAAACTGGGTACTGGCAGACAGCTGCCAGTACCTAAGATGGTGGAAATGAGTTAGAGGGGGGAGGGATCAGGGAGGTGGGAAGGTAAGGGGATAATTCTACACTGAAGGAAATAATTATAATTAAAAAATAAATAAAAAAAAGGTCTAATACTGCATACTGGCAGACTGTCTGCCAGTACTTAAGACGGGGGCAGGGGGAGGGAAGAGAGCTGTTTGAGAGGGATCAAGGGGTGGGAAGTGTCAGGTGGAAGGCTAATCTCTACACTAAAGCTAAAATTAACCTTACAAGCTACCAAATTAACCCCTTCACTGCTGTGCATAATACAAGTGTGGTGCACAGCTGCAATTAGCGGCCTTTTAATTACCAAAAAGCAATGGCAAAGCCATATATGTCTGATTTCTGAAAAAAGGGGATCCCAAAGAAGCTTTTACAATAATTTTTGCCATAATTGCACAAGCTGTTTGTAAATAATTTCAGTAAGAAATCTAAAGTTTGTGAAAAAGTAAAATGGAGGCATGAAATATACCAAAATGGGCCTAGATCAATACTTTGGGTTGTCTACTAAGAAAAAAATATATAGTTTTGATAGGTAAACAAAAAAAAAACAAGGCTCTATTTCTGTTTAAATGGAGTGATGGCAAAAATGCTCTGGTCTTTTGGGGAAGTTTAAAAAACATTATACAAAAAAGTATAGGAATAGTGTGTGCCAATAGTGTGTAACCAAAAATGTGTATTGTATTTTTTCTAAACTAGTGAGGGTCCCTAAAACAAACACAAAAACAGAAAAAGTGGTGAGAAGACCAAAAAAAGTTTTTTTGATTTATCAGTATTAAGTGGTCTTGGAACAATAAAATATTTTGAATAATAATAGGACAGGTACTGTCTCTTTAAATTTGAAAATGGGGCAAATAAATTGTAATTGGCCTAAAAAATATAGTGACTAGTGCACGGGTATGTGCAAATGTGTTTAGTGACACATAAACCTATGTACATACATATAAAATGTGTGAATACAGAAAAAATTGATACAATATAGTGAATAATCATCAAAAAACTAAATTTATGCTTACCTGATAAATTTATTTCTCTTGTGGTGTATCCAGTCCACGGGTTCATCCATTACTTGTGGGATATTCTCCTTCCCAACAGGAAGTTGCAAGAGGACACCCACAGCAGAGCTGTCTATATAGCTCCTCCCCTAACTGCCACCCCCAGTCATTCGACCGAAGACAAGCAAGAAAAAAGGAGAAACTATAGGGTGCAGTGGTGACTGTAGTTTAAAAATAAAAAACACCTGCCTTAAAATGACAGGGCGGGCCGTGGACTGGATACACCACAAGAGAAATAAATTTATCAGGTAAGCATAAATTTTGTTTTCTCTTGTAAAGGTGTATCCAGTCCACGGGTTCATCCATTACTTGTGGGATACCAATACCAAAGCTTTAGGACACGGATGAAGGGAGGGACAAGGCAGGAACTTAAACGGAAGGCACCACTGCCTGTAATACCTTTCTCCCAAAAATAGCCTCCGAAGAAGCAAAAGTATCGAATTTGTAGAATTTAGAAAAAGTGTGAAGCGAAGACCAAGTCGCCGCCTTACAAATCTGTTCAACAGAGGCCTCATTTTTAAAGGCCCATGTGGAAGCCACCGCTCTAGTGGAATGAGCTGTAATTCTTTCAGGAGGCTGCTGGCCAGCAGTCTCATAAGCTAAGCGGATTATGCTTCTCAGCCAAAAAGAAAGAGAAGTTGCCGAAGCCTTTTGGCCTCTCCTCTGTCCAGAGTAGACAACAAACAAAGCAGATGTTTGACGAAAATCCTTCGTAGCTTGTAAATAAAACTTTAAAGCACGAACCACATCAAGATTGTGTGAAAGACGTTCCTTCTTTGAGGAAGGATTAGGACATAATGAAGGAACAACAATCTCCTGATTGATGTTCTTATTAGATACTACCTTAGGAAGAAACCCAGGTTTGGTACGCAAAACTTCCTTATCTGCATGAAAAATCAGATAAGGGGAATCACACTGTAAAGCAGATAACTCAGAAACTCTTCGAGCCGAGGAGATAGCTACTAGAAACAGAACTTTCCAAGATAAAAGTTTAATATCTATGGAATGCAAAGGTTCAAACAGAACCCCTTGAAGAACCTTAAGAACTAAATTTAAACTCCATGGCAGAGCAACAGGTTTAAACACAGGCTTAATTCTAACTAAAGCCTGACAAAACGTTTGTGCAAAAGAATTGACAGAGCAGAAATCTGTCCCTTTAAGGAACTAGCAGACAATCCTTTCTCCAATCCGTCTTGGAGAAAAGATAAGATTCTAGGAATCCTGACTTTACTCCATGAGTAACCCTTGGATTCACACCAATGAAGATATTTACACCATATCTTATGATAGATTTTCCTGGTGACAGGCTTTCGAGCCTGAATTAAGGTATCAATGACCGACTCGGAAAAACCACGCTTTGATAGAATCAAGCATTCAATCTCTAAGCAGTCAGACGCAGAGAAACTAGATTTGGATGTTTGAAAGGACCTTGAAGTAGAAGGTCCTGCCTCAGCGGCAGAGTCCATGGTGGAAAGGATGACATGTCCACCAGATCTGCATACCAAGTCCTGCGTGGCCACGCAGGAGCTATCAAAATCACCAAAGCTCTCTCCTGTTTGATCTTGGCAATCAGACGAGGGAGCAGAGGAAACGGTGGAAACACATAAGCCAGGCTGAAGGACCAGGGCGCTGCTAGAGCATCTATCAGCGCTGCCTTGGGATCCCTGGACCTGGACCCGTAACAGGGAAGCTTGGCGTTCTGACGAGATGCCATCAGATCCACTTCTGGTTTGCCCCATAGTTGAATCAGCTGGACAAATACCTCCGGATGGAGCTCCCACCCCCCCCGGATGAAAAGTCTGCAGACTTAGAAAATCCACCTCCCAGTTCTCTACTCCTGGGATATGGATAGCTGAGAGATGGCAAGAGTGAACCTCTGCCCATAGAACTATCTTTGAAACCTCCAACATCGCCAGGGGGCTCCACGGTAGTCATATATTGACCCTCCTGGACCATAGGTAGGATGGTTCGAATAGTCTCCATCTTGAAGGATGGGACCCTGAGAAATTTGTTTAGGATCTTGAGATCCAAAATTGGTCTGAAAGTTCCCTCTTTTTTGGGAACTATAAACAGATTTGAATTGAATCCTTGCCCCTGTTCCTCCCTTGGAACTGGGTGGATCACTCCCATAACCAGAAGGTCTTGAACACAATGTAAGAATGCCTCTCTCTTTATCTGGTTTGCAGATAATTGTGAGAGATGATATCTCCCCTTTGGAGATGAGGCTTTGAAATCCAGAAGATATCCCTGGGAAACAATCTCCAGAGCCCAGGGATCCTGGACGTCTCTTGCCCAAGCCTGGGCGAAGAGAGAAAGTCTGCCCCCAACTAGATCCGGTCCCGGATCGGGGGCTACTCCTTCATGCTGTCTTAGAGACAGCAGCAGGTTTTTTGGCCTGCTTTCCCTTGTTCCAAGCCTGGTTAGGTCTCCAGACTGGCTTGGACTGGGCAAAATTTCCTTCTTGTTTTGTAGAAGAGGAAGTTGAAGATGCGCCACTCTTGAAGTTTCGAAAGGAACGAAAATTAGTCTGTTTGGTCCTTAATTTGTTGGACCTATCCTGAGGAAGGGCTTGGCCTTTTCCTCCAGTAATATCAGAAATAATCTCCTACAGTCCAGGCCCGAATAGGGTCTGCCCTTTGAAGGGGATGTTGAGAAGCTTAGACTTTGAAGTAACGTCAGCTGACCAGGATTTAAGCCATAGCGCCCTACGCGCCTGAATGGCAAAACCTGAATTCTTAGCCGTTAGCTTTGTTAAATGAAAAACGGCGTCAGAAATAAATGAATTGGCTAACTTAAGAGCTTTAAGCCTGTCTAGGATATCATCCAACAGGGTCTCCACCTGTAGAGCCTCTTCAAGAGACTCGAACCAGAAAGCCGCTGCAGCAGTGACTGGGGCAATGCATGCAAGAGGCTGGAGAATGAAACCTTGTTGTATAAAGATTTTCTTAAGGAAACCCTCTAATTTTTTATCCATTGGATCTAGGAAAGCACAACTGTCCTCGATGGGGATAGTTGTACACTTAGCTAGGGTAGAGACTGCTCCCTCCACCTTAGGGACCATCTGCCACGAGTCCTGTGTAGCGGCATCTATGGGAAACATCTTTTTAAAAGCAGGAGGGGGAGAGAACGGCACACCTGGACTATCCCATTCCTTCGTAATAATTTCAGAAAACCTCTTAGGGATTGGAAAAACATCAGTGTAAACAATTTCTCTGGGACTACAATCGTGTCACAGTCATCCAGAGTTGCTAAAACCTCCCTGAGCAACAAGCGGAGGTGTTCAAGCTTAAATTTAAATGCTGTAATTTCAGAGTCAGACTGAAGTAACGCCTTCCCTGAATCAGAAATGTCACCCACAGATAGAAGCTCTCCTGCTTCGGCTTCTGTACATTGTGAGGGTATATCAGACATAGCTACTAAAGCATCAGAAAGCTCTGTATTTGTTCTAGCCCCAGAGCTGTCTCGCTTTCCTTGTAACCCTGGCAGTTTGGACAATACCTCGGTGAGGGTATGATTCATAACTGCCGCCATGTCTTGTAAGGTAAACGCATTGGACGCGCCAGATGTACTTGGCGTCACTTGCGCGGGAGATATAGGTTCTGACACATTGGGAGAGCTAGGTGGTTTAACCTCCCTTTTGTCAGTCTGAGAAACCTCTGGTGATAAATCTTTAAAACCCATAATATGGTCTTTATAACTTATAGAAAGGTCTGTGCATTTGGTACACATTCTAAGAGGGGGTTCCACAATGGCTTCTAAACATAATGAACAAGGAGTTTCCTCTATGTCAGACATGTTTAACAGACTAGTAATGAGACCAGCCAGCTTGGAAAACACTTTAATAAATGTGAAAAAGCAATTAAACAAAAACGGTACTGTGCCTTTAAGAGAAAAAAACTACCACATAAACTGCAAAACAGTGTTAAAAAGTAGTAAACTCTACGAAATTTTTACAGTGTGTATAAGAGACTAAAGCAGTATTGCACCCACTTGCAAATGGATGATTAACCCCTTAGGCCCCAAACCGGATTAGAAAAACGGTAAAACCATTAAAAAACAGTCAAACACACTGCAAAAGCTCTGCTGTGGCTCCTACCTGCCCTTAAACACGATTTTTGCAGGAAAGAAACCCTCTATAGTGGTCCTAAATGCCAGAGGACTCCTTTAGGGAAGCTGGATGTCTCAGTCTGAATATCAACTGCGCATAAAGTGCGCAAAAATAGGCACCTCCCACCATGCACTCAATTTCAGAGGGCCTTAAAAAAGTACTCCTAGGAGTGATCTAACAAGCCATGTGGAAAACAAGGCCCCAAATAAAGATTTATCACCCTCAGAGATAAAACGTTTTTTCTGTAAGTTATGTAAACATTTTTTACATTAAGTAATATGAGAGTTAACATGAATATTACCCTTATCTTGTAAGCATGATCCCAGTCGTTGTTAAATCACTGTATCAGGCTTACCTCAAATATGCCAGGCATTGTCAGCATTTTCTAGACCTTATCATCTCTCTAGAAAAAAATATACTGAACATACCTCAAAGCAGGTGATCTGCAAACCGTCCCCCCAACTGAAGTTTTCTTTCCATACTCTTCAGTTATGTGTGAGAACAGCAATGGACCTTAGTTACAAACCGCTAAGATCATTAACCTCCAGGCAGATTCTTCTTCTAATTTCGGCCTGAGAGTAAAACAGTACAACGCCGGTACCGTTTAAAAATAACAAACTCTTGATTGAAGGTAAAAACTACACTAAGTCACCACATATCTCTTGATGCTTCCTTTCTTGTCGAGAGTTGCAAGAGAATGACTGGGGGTGGCAGTTAGGGGAGGAGCTATATAGACAGCTCTGCTGTGGGTGTCCTCTTGCAACTTCCTGTTGGGAAGGAGAATATCCCACAAGTAATGGATGAACCCGTGGGCTGGATACACCTTTACAAGAGAAATAAAGCATATAGTACTAGAATTTCATAAATTAGTTTAAAAACATAATATAAGTACACCCTTAGTATAATGCTATGCAATAAAAAGGTTAAATGAAAAACCATAAAACAGGCAAAAAAGTCAGTTTCAAAAGAAGTGCTTGGGCAGGCTGCTTTTCTTGGAACCAGTGGTAGGTGAGTCAATCTAGATGGTGAAGAAAGAAAGCGCCTCATGGTGTGGATAACTCTGAACAGTTGTAAAATACAATGACGGTTAACGTGTGGAATGATACTCACAAGGAAATTGGCACTCTTGTTAAAAGAAGTGCGAACGAGCAGGCTGACGTTTACAGCAGTCAGTACGCTGAGGTAGGCAAGCTTTGATCTGTCCCGAAAACAGCGGACAACGATCAGGAGTCCCTTTGTTTGCAGGTTGTAAATGCAAATTTCTTCTGGTAGATGCCGTAGGCACCACTTTAACTGCAGACAGTTTTTGGAAAAGAGGCTAATGATAAATTATCAACATCAGTGTTGACAACATAGAAATGAATACTTGGGAAAGCTGGAAACAGAATGTTGCAAACCAGTCCAAATAAAATGAAATGGTATTTATTTTGAGCTTAAAAAAAATGTGTCCAATTATCACAAACAAAGACTTTGCAATGCAGATAGTTCAGAAACTCTTCGAGCCGAAGAGATAGCAACTAAAAACAGAACTTTCCAAGATAGAAGCTTAATATCTATGGAATGCATAGGTTCAAACAGAACCCCTTGAAGAACTTTAAGAACTAAATTCAAACTCCATGGCGGAGCAATAGGTTTAAACACAGGCTTGATTCTAACCAAAGCCTGACAAAACGACTGAACGTCTGGAACATCCGCCAGACTCTTGTGCAGTAAAATTGATAGAGCAGATATCTGTCCCTTTAGGGAACTAGCTGATAACCCCTTCTCCAATCCTTCTTGGAGAAAGGACAAAATCCTAGGAACCCTGATCTTACTCCATGAGTAGCCTTTGGATTCACACCAATAAAGATATTTATGCCATATCTTATGGTAAATTTTCCTAGTGACAGGCTTTCGAGGCTTTTCAAGGTATCTATGACCGACTCAGAGAATCCCAGCTTAGATAAAATCAAGCGTTCAATCTCCAGGCAGTCAGCCGCAGAGAAACTAGATTTGGATGCTGGAACGAACCTTGAATGAGAAGGTCCTGTCTCAGTGGCAGTTTCCACGGTGGCAGAGATGACATTTCCACCAGGTCTGCATACCAAGTCCTGCGTGGCCACGCAGGTGCTATCAAAATTACCGAAGCCCTCTCTTGTTTGACTCTGGCAATCAGACAAGGAAGGAGAGGAAAGGGATGAAACACATAAGCCAGGTTGAACGACCAAGGTACTGCTAGAGCATCTATCAGTACTGCTTGGGGATCCCTTGATCTGGACCTGTAACAAGGAAGTTTGGCATTCTGACAAGATGCCATCAGATCCAATTCTGGTGTGCCCCATTGACGAATCAATTGTTCAAACACCTCCGGATGGAGCTCCCACTTCCCCGGATGAAAAGTCTGTCGACTTAGAAAATCCGCTTCCCAGTTGTCCACTCCTGGGATATAGATTGCTGATAGATGGCAAGAGTGAGTCTCTGCCCATCGAATTATTTTGTAAACCTCTATCATCGCTAGATAACTCTTTGTTCCCCCTTGATGATTGATATATGCTACAGTCGTGATATTGTCCGACTGGAATCTTATGAATTTGTCCGAAGCCAGCTGAAGCGATGCCTGAAGCGCGTTGAATATCGCTCTCAGTTCTAGAATATTTATTGGAAGGAGAGCATCATCCTAAGTCCACACACCCTGTGCCTTTAGGGAATTCCAGACTGCACCCCAGCCCAATAGGCTGGCGTCCGTCGTCACTATGACCCATGCTGGCCTGCGGAAACACATTCCCTGGGACAGATGATCCTGTGACAACCACCAAAGAAGAGAGTCTCTGGTCTCTTGATCCAAATTTATCTGAGGAGATAAATTTGCATAGTCCCCATTCCACTGTCTGAGCATGCATAGTTGCAGTGGTCTGAGATGCAAGCAAGCAAACGGAACTATGTCCATTGCTGCTACCATTAGTCCAATTACCTCCATACACTGAGCCACTGACGGCCGAGGAATGGAATGAAGTACTCGGCAGGTGGTTAAGATCTTTGATTTTCTGACCTCCGTCAGAAAAATTTCCATGTCTACCGAGTCTATCAGAGTTCCCAGGAATGGAACTCTTGTGAGAGGGACAAGTGAACTCTTCTTTATGTTCACCTTCCACCCGTGAGATCTTAGAAAAGCCAACACGATGTCCGTGTGAGATTTGGCTAGTTGGTAAGTTGACGCCTGAATCAAGATATCGTCCAGATAGGGCGCCACTGCTATGCCCCGTGGTCATAGAACCGCCAGAAGGGACCCTAGCACCTTTATGAAAATTCTGGGAGCTGTGGCCAACCCGAAAGGAAGAGCCACAAACTGGTAATGCTTGTCCAGGAATGCGAACCTGAGGAACATGTGATGATCTTTGTGGATAGGAATGTGAAGATATGCATCCTTCAAATCCACGGTGGTCATATATTGACCCTCCTGGATCATTGATAAAATTGTCCGAATGGTCTCCATCTTTAAGGATGGGACTCTGAGAAATTTGTTGAGGATCTTGAGCTCTAAAATCGGTCTGAAGGTTCCCTCTTTTTTGGGAACCACGAACAGATTGGAGTAAAACCCCTCTCCCTGTTCTGCTTTTGGAACTGGGCAGATTACCCCCATAGTATATAGGTCTTCTACACAGCGTAAGAACGCCTCTCTTTTTGTCTGGTTTACAGACAACCGTGAAAGATGAAATCTCCCCCTTGGAGGAGAATCTTTGAACTCTAGAAGATACCCCTGGGTCACAATTTCTAATGAACAGGAATCCTGAACGTCTCTTGCCCAAGCCTGAGTGAAGAGAGAAAGTCTGCCCCCAACTAGATCCGGTCCCGGATCGGGGGCTGCCCCTTCATGCTGTCTTGGTAGCAGCAGCGGGCTTCTTGACCTGTTTACCTTTATTCCAGGTCTGGTTAGGTCTCCAGACAGACTTGGATTGAGCAAAATTCCCCTCCTGCTTTGTGGCAGGGGAGGAGGTAGTGGGACCACCTTTAAAGTTTCGAAAGGAACGAAAATTATTCTGTTTGGCCCTCATTCTATTTGTCTTATCCTGAGGAAGGGCATGGCCTTTTCCTCCAGTGATGTCGGAAATGATCTCATTCAGTTCAGTCCCGAATACGGTCTTACCCTTGAAAGGAATAGCTAATAGCTTAGATTTTGATGACACATCAGCAGACCAGGACTTAAGCCATAATGCTATATGCGCTAAAATGGCAAAACCTGAATTCTTTACCGCTAATTTAGCCAGGTGAAAAGCGGCATCTGTAATAAAAGAATTAGCTAGCTTGAGAGCCTTAATTCTATCTAAAATATCATCCAATGGGGTCTCAACCTTAAGAGCCTCCACAAGAGCCTCAAACCAAAAAGCAGCTGCAGTAGTTACAGGAACAATGCACGCTATAGGTTGCAGAAGAAAACCCTGATGAATAAATATTTTCTTTAGAAGACCCTCTAATTTTTTATCCATAGGATCTTTGAAAGCACAACTGCCCTCAATAGGTATAGTTGTACGCTTAGCTAGGGTAGAAATAGCTCCCTCCACCTTAGGGACCGTCTGCCACGAATCCCGAATGGTATCAGATATGGGAAACATTTTCTTAAAAGTAGGAGGGGGGAGAGAACGGAATGCCTGGTCTATCCCATTCCTTAGTAACAATGTCCAAAATCCTCTTAGGGACCGGAAAAACATTAGTGTAAGTAGGAACCTCTAGATATCTATCTATTTTACACAATTTCTCTGGTGGAATTACAATAGGGTCACAATCATCCAGAGTCGTTAAAACCTCCCTGAGTAAAAAGCGGAGGTGTTCAAGCTTAAACTTAAAAGCCATCATATCTGAGTCTCTTTGAGGGAACATCTTTCCTGAATCAGAAAGCTCTCCCTCAGACAGCAATTCCCCTACCCCCAATTCAGAACATTGTGAGGGTACATCGGAGATGGCTAATAAAGCGTCAGAGGGCTCAGCATTTACTCTCATACCGGACCTACTGAGCTTCCCCTGCAAACCAGGCAGTTTAGATAATACCTCTGTGAGGGTAGTAGACATAACTGCGGCCATATCTTGCAGGTTGAAAGAATTAGACGCACTAGAAGTACTTGGCGTTGCTTGTGCGGGCGTTAAAGGTTGTGACACTTGGGGAGAAGTAGATGGCATCCTGAGACATACTTTTATCAGCTAAAATATGTTCTTTGCAATGTAAGGCCCTTTCAGTACATGAGGGACACATTTTAAGTCGGGGTTCCACAATGGCTTCTAAACACATGGAACATTGGCTTTCCTCAATGTCAGACATGTTAAACAGGCTAGTAATGACCACAAACAGGCTTGAAAACACTTTATTTAGTGAAAAAATAACAATCTTAAAAAACGGTACTGCGCCTTTAAGAGAAATAAAGCATACAATTTTTTGCAAAACTGCTTGAAAACAATAAAATTGTCCCAATTTTATGATAGAAGCATCCCAATTCTGCAGCTAAGTTTGCCCCACAAGGAAAGGAATGCTTAACCCTTACCAGAAAAAATGGAAAATTATAAAACGTTTATTTCAATAAAAAGCACCCTCTGCACCTCGCCACAGCCCTGCTGTGGCGCCTACCTGCCCTCAGGGGTCTGTAAAACCGGGTTAAACCTTCGATTTGGTCCAATACAGCTCACAAAGGCCCACCGGATTTGGAGCTTGCTGCTTGCTTGAGAAAAACAACTGCGCACTGAGGCGCAAAAGTAAACCCAGAAATGAAGCCATGTGTACCCTTCATAAACCCAGAAATGAAGCCATGTGTACCCTTCTTAATAAAGCATAAAAATTTCTCTCCTTTAAAAACATTATCTGCACTCCCAGACATGTAAACGTTTGCCCGCAAACATTCAAACATCAGTGTCAACCATTTTTATATAGCCCATATATGCAAGCTCAGTAATACCCCTCTTTATACTTTAGGATTACTGCTTACCCTCTCCCTCATGTGGATACTGTCAGCCAATTCTGAAATAACACAGTCTCTCCAGAAAAAAATGACTGAACATACCTCACTGCTTATAGCATGAAAAACGTTCCTCACACTGAAGTTTCTTAAGTACTCCTCAGCCATTCTGTGGGAACTGCACTGGATCTTAGTAACAACTGCTAAGATCATCAGCCTCCAGGCAGAAGTCTTCATCCATCTGCTGCCTGAGGGAAAATAGTACACACCGGTACCATTTAAAATAAAAAACTCTTGCTTGAAGAAAATAAAAACTAACATTTTATCACCTCTTTCACTTTACCCTTCCTAGTACTTAGAGTAGGCAAAGAGAATGACAGGGGGGTGGAGTCAAGAGAGGAGCTATATAGACAACTCTGCTGTGGTGCTCTTTGCCACTTCCTGTTCGCAGGAGGATAATATTCCACAAGTAAAGGATGAATCCATGGACTCATCGTATCTTATAGAAGAAAATAAGGTTTTAGATACAAAAATGGGTGAAAAATAAAAATAACAGTAACTGAAAAAGTAAATGAATAAGGGAAAAAAACGAATGAATGATAAACAGATGGATAGGAAAAATGAATAAAAACTAGATAAATGAATTTTGTTTGTCGTTGGTTGAAGAATCTGGGAACCCTGAATGGTATTATACTTGAAAATACATTGACTATTGCGATGGGTGTATTGGTGGATTGATGTGCAAAAAAGAGGTCTATAAATATGAAAATATATTTATATATGCACAAATATCCATATATATTGAAAACTGAATGCTGTTATTTTGACATATAGTAAATGTAGAGCTACTTAATATTTGACCGTGTTCTGGCTCTACAAGAAACTGATGGAACTTGAGGAATTAAAGAAAAAAGAATAACATGGTATATATAGTATATAATATGAGGACCCTGATATTATAGCAACAAACTAATAACTCTATGCATGACTATACTTGTGATAGTGGCTATATAGATCTAGAGAAAAATATGTGTATGAGTGAATGTGTGTAAGTGTAAGAAGAATAAATAAAATATTTTAATATAACATTATTGCATATCGCAATATTGTTAGGGTGTAAAGAATGTGTTGGTATACACATGGAAAACCATGAGATAGATAATATCAAAAATAAAAGTGTAGATGTGAACGTTAAAAATATGATAATGATAAATTGAATTAAGTGATAATTTATTTTTGCTATGATTAATTTTTATTATGAACAGTGAGTTGCGTCCCAAAGAGAGGAGAAAGAGACATGATGATTAGTTAAATGCTGCCAAATCTAGGTTGGAGTTGAGACCTGATGGGAACAGAGTGTTCTCTCGTTGTCTAAGTTGGATGAGTCTATTATAGTCTGTGGATGGAGGAATATAATCTATAGGATAAACTTTAAAAATATACTGTGTTTAATTCTGCTTTTCTTGCAGTTTTTGCAGTTGCGCCAGTGTTCACCCCAACGTACCCTGGCTTTTTTTATTGGCCCCATTTTCACATTTAAAGAGACAGTACCTCTCCTATTATTATTCAAAATATTTTATCGTTCCAAGACTTTTTTTGGTGTTCTCACCACTTTTTCTGTTTTTGTGTTTGTTTTAGTGACAATCACTAGTTTAGAAAAAATACAATACACATTTTTGGTTACACACTATTGGCGCACACTATTCCTATTCTTTTTTGTATAGTGTTTTTTAAAATGTATATTGTTTTGGTACACATATAGTGCTGCAGCCTAGTTTTCTAACTTATTACTTATTTTTTACCACTATATATATATATATATATATATATATATATATACTCTTCACTATGCAGTCTAAAGAAGAGAGAGATAAAAAAGATCTACCTATAGCCAATTAGGCCAATCTGTTCCTATTTCTACTGAGTCTGATTCAGACTCGACTAAATCAATGAAAGATCTCTTCTATGCTCTAGAAGAAGAAATTTTCAAAGAACACCGACACTGGTGGGAATTGACTACTTTAGAAAAATATATTGAGTTGAAACAGATTCCCAAGGGCTTGCGCATCCTCAAACATTGTTCTTTGAAAGAGGATACCGAACTGCTGGAAAAATGGTTTAACATTTTAAATGACTGCTCTTTTGACCTTATGAAAATTCTTGTTGAATATAGATGTAATTTATCTGACCAGTGTAGTGAAAATATTGAGAAAATACAAACGGAGCTTATCAAACATTTAGAAAATCCTGAATATGAACGTTTTTGAAAAAGAATGTATGAACGTACTGACAAATTTTCACATATGGTCATCATGCACCCATGTCCTATTTGGGACGTTTTTGAAGCCGGCCAATGTAATTTACCCCCATCAAACCATATATTTTTGAAAAGTCGACACCCTAGGGTATTTGAAATGCTGGTATTTTCTAACAGGTTTGTTGGCTTTTTTGGGGGGTGCAATGCCAATCTTTTGACAGGTGTTTGGGATTTTTTTTCACATTCAACATATCTTCTTTGCCTATCTTTCGGGGGACCTTTTAACAAAGCCCAATTTATTTGCTTGCCATGAACGCACATATATTTGAAAAGTTGACACTCCAATGTATTGTATATGGAGTGTTTTGATGTCTTTGATGCAACCGTTTTAGCCAAACAAATTGTATAAAGTATGTGGTAATTTTTTAAATTTTCCTTTTTAGAAACACATTGCTTTTTGACTATGATTTAGGAGAGCCTGTTGTACATTATTGCAAGAAAACACTCCAGGTTGTTTTCTGCAAGACCTCCTGAGTACACTGATGCCCCCATGCATAGGTTTGCCAGGATTTTGGGAAGGTTCAGGTACAATTGTATGACTTTTTTAATTTGAGTTGAAAGTGAGAGTATTTCTTCTGATGGGGCTATATTTAGTTTGGAGCCTATCGCATTCTCCAGTTTAATTTATTGCCATAAAGGTGTATATATTTGAAACTTTGACACTCCAAGGCATTGTATATGGAGTGCTTTGATGCCTTTGATGCAACCGTTTAGGCAAAAAAATTTGGAGAAAGTGTATGGTGGTAATTTTTTAATTTTCATTTTTACACACACACATTGCTTTTTTACTATGATTTAGGAGAGCCTGTTGTAAGTTATTGCAAGAAAACACTCCAGGTTGTATTCTGCAAGACCCCTGAGTACACCCATGCATATGTTTGACAGGAGGTTTGGTAAAATACAGCACCAATTTTAGAACTTATAAGAAATAGAACAGTGAAATGTAAAAATCTGGCACAGTAAAAGTAAAAAAAAACCCAAAACTCACTAATAGTAAACATAATCAAACCCCTCCCCCAAAAAAATTGGACCAGTGTGTGATACTGCTTGAAGCAGTCCCTAATGCAGAGTCCAGGATGCCCAGGGCAATCAGGACAGTAATATATGGTGTACTTTCTCTGACCCCTCTTGGTACAGACTCTGCATTGTTTTTTAGGTTTCTGCTTTGCCGCAGTAGGGGGGGGGATTTTAAAAATAAAATGGATAGCCAGAACTCTGCTCTCTTCCATCACTGCCCGGGGAGCAGGTGCATCTTGGTACAAAATCCCCAAAATAATCTGGAGCTGAAACTGTAAAAAAGTCAGTTTCATTCTGGGGTTTGCTTTTTTGAACAACAAAAAAGCGTTGTCGGTTGCAATCTGCATTAAAGGGACAGTCTAGTCAAAATTAAACTTTCATTATTCAGATAGGACTTGTAATTTTAATCAACTTTCCAATGTACTTTTATGATCAAATTTGCTTTGTTTTCTTGTTATTCTTAGTTGAAACTAAACCTAGGTAGGCTTATATGCTAATTTCTAAGCCCTTGAGGGCTGCCTCATAACGTTTTTTAAATTGCTTTTCAAAACAAGAGACTGTGGGTCATATAGATAACTATGTGTTCATGCACAGGGAGTTATTTAAGAGTTAGCACAACACAATTACTAAATGCAAATCAATAGATTTTATATAGTCACGGTCATGTTATGCGGGGGCTGTCAGAAGGTTCGTATATACAAGGTAATCACAGAGGTAAAAATTATATTAATATAACAGTGTTGGTTATGCAAAACTGGGGAATGGGTAATAAAGGGATTATGTATCTTTTAAAACAATAAAAATTCTATTGTGGACTGTCCCTTTAAGTAAATTGCAACCTTTTTGTACCAGGCCCTTGTCTTCCGCATAATTAGGTAGGGCTGCAGCAGCTGATCTGCCAGATCAACCCCACCCATATGACGGTTATAAGCCTTGATGCACACTGGCTTCCTTATGATCTCAGCTCTGCCATGTACAGAGACCTCCACAGTCTCATTGTAGATGGTGGCCAGAAGGTATACATCCTTCTTGTCTCTGTACTTAACTGCCAACAGCTCCTCTTGGTGCAGAGCTGATTTCTCCCCCCTTCGTATCCAGGTGCGTGCCAGTTGTCCTGGGAAATCTGCGCAGTTCTTTCTAATTGTACTGCAAGCTACTGTATCAAAACAATATAGTAGCTAGAACAAAAGGACACTTCTATAAAAATTGTCTAGATACAAGTGATACCCTTTGTTCATCAGGGGTAATATCAGGTCCCAGACAATCTTGCCACTAATTTCCATATGTTCTGGGCAACCTGGAGGGTCAAGATGGATATAATTTCCCTCATACACCCGGATGGCCTGTGTATACCCAGTCTCGCTCTCACAGAGCTTATACACCTTTACTCCATACATGGAGTGCTTGAAATGAATATACTGCTTAAATCCCAGCCTTCCCTTATACTTCATCAGGGATTCATCAACTCATATATTCCTTCCAGGTGTATAAGCCCCTGCAAACCTGGCAGCAAAGGGGGTAATCAGGGGCGGATTTTATACAGCCTGTCAAACTGGGGATGCTCCCTATGGGGGCACAGGCTGTTGTCGCTGAAGTGTATGAAATGTAGAATCATTTCATACCTCTTCCTCGACATACACTGGGAGAAAATGGGGGTAGAGCAGATGGGGCTATGGCTCCAGTAGGAGCGGATGCAGGGTTTCTTTATGATACCCATCAACATAGTCAATGCCCATATTTTTTTTAATTCTTTGCACATCAATGGGGGCCCATTGCTGCTTTGCCAAATATGAATCAGGCTTTGCAGCACGGAACTGATTGGCATATAAATTAGTTTGGGCGACAATGTTCCTCAATACATCATCGCCCAGAAACACCTCTATAAACTGTTGGGGGCTAAATCCTGCGACATCCACATTGATGCCAGGATTTGCAGTGAAGGGTGGGATATCTGGTGACTGGTGAGGCGCCACCCACTCCTCAGCAACAATGCCAGCTGGAGCAGCAAGTCTCCTTCTAGCAGGGGGGCTAGCAGCCACAGATACATCACTATCAGTTGACACTGTATCTAGTGATGTATCTGAGCACCTGGCAGGGTCACTATTGGGGTCTGAGTCAGACATAGAGGCATCTGACTCTGACGCAAGGATCAGTAAGAGCAAATGGCTCTGAAAAGAGCCTTTGGGTGTAAAAAAAAATATTAAAAAAATGTAACCCCTGAAAAAAATGCAGAGTCAGCAAAAAAGTGCTGCTGTGCAAAAGCCAGTGAATTATAGTGATCACTGGCAAGCTAGGGGTTAATGGCTCTGAAAAGAGCCTTTGGGTCTAACAAAAAATTACAAAAAAAATGTAACCCCTAAAAAAATGCACAGAGAGCAAAAAAGTGTTGCTGTACAAAAGCCAGTGATTTGTAGTGATCACTGGCAAGCTAGGCGTTAATGGCTCTGAAAAGAACCTTTGGGTCTTACAATTTTTATAATATTCTATAAGCTAAATCTCTCTCACTAAACACAGATCTCTCTCTCACACAAAAAAAAAACACAAATGAGGAGAGGGAGGGAGATCCACACGGTTCAGAGTCAATATTTACTAATATTGACATGACCAGACACATGGAATTTTTTATTATTAAAAATTGAATTATAGGGGCAAGCTCAGATTGGATGAGCCTAGCCAGCCCCTATGATGAGGCAGGCTAGGGACACCCCTAGAAACCCCATGATGCACTGACTTTAGAAAGGCAGCACCATCTTTGAAGCCACATGAGGGGGGTACATGGGGCTTTTATTATTAAAAAATTCAAACATTTTTTTTATTATAATATATTTTACTGAGTGCCTCGACCCACCGAGGCACTCAGCACACAGAGAGAGCATCGGAAACCTGCCCAATGGCTTCCGATGCTCTGCTACACTGCCGTGCTCCACATGGTGCAAACCCGGAAGTGATCGCTCCTGGGGAGCGATCAATCCTGGGCCCAGCAGTCGGGAACAGTATTGCAGGATGCGTCGACATATACTGCAATACTGTTAGAGCGGCTAGAAGCGATTGCTTCCAGTGCTCATATTCCCCAAGGATGTACAAGGTATGTCCGTGGTCCTTAACGACCGTTTTTTGAAGGACGTACCTTGTACGTCCTCGGTCCTTAAGGGGTTAATGTTGATTTTACTGTGAACTGAGCACAGTAAAAAATATTAACTTTGAAAAACTCACTACAATATTACAATACATAACTTCAGTACATATCACATACAAGTTCTGTGTTTATCCGACAAAATTTTTTTTTAGAATGAAATATGCTTAAAATGAAGGTCATTAATTCAATTTAAATTACTGTGAAGATGCATCCCAACCTATACAATAGACAATAAAAAGATAAAATCTGGTCTGATTCAACTCTAGTCTGAATTTTCATAAATGCAAAAATGCACTTGCTAACATCAAAAACAAGTTGTCTCACAGCAGTTCTGGAACAAATGCACCTGTCTGAATTGTCAGTCACTATTTTCTGAAAATACCTTTGTTCTTCATGCCCTGATTTTGCATATTTTAATAACAAATCCTTTTATCGTATAAAGCCATGGCAATAAATCATGTTTATGCTGTTATTTTTTTTTACAAGACACTAATTTAAAGGGACACTAAACCCAAAATGTTTCTTTCATGATTCAGGTAGAGAATACAATTTTAAACAACCTTACAATTTACTTCTGTTATCAAATTTGCTTAATTCTTTAGATATCTTTTGTTGAAGAAATAGCAATGCACATGGGTGAGCCAATCACACGAGGCATCTATGTGCAGCAACCAATCAGCAGCTACTGAGCCTATCTAGATATGATTTTCAGCAAATTATATCAAGCGAATGAAGCCATTTAGATACAGTATTGAATTAGAAAGTTTCTTAAAATGGCATGCTATTTCTAAACCACAAAGAAAAAAAAATGGGTTTCATGTCCCTTTAAACAAACCAGGAAAATATATACTATGTAATGCATATGTTTAAGGGGAATTGAACATATGACAACAAAAACTAAAATTGTCACATTGATTAGAGTGGCCCTGTTAGTGCAGCGATTCCGATGCCAAGATAAGAGTATTGCGTTAAGCAGTGATACATTTTTTTATTGAACGAACTATAAAAAAAAAGACAAGCTTTCACAAGTTCTCTCTCTCCCTCAGGTGTAAAGCAATACTGATTAATATGATGGATTTGACTAATTATATCTTGAAACACAAAAAAACTGTTAAAAGGACAGAAAGGATTATTATTATTATTTATTTATAAAGCGCCAACAGATTCCGCAGCGCTGTCCATGGGTACAAAGATAAAAGTACAGTACAATACAATATAAAAGACACCAGACAAAGTTTAAAAAACAAATATAGGGGGAATTGAGGGCCCTGTTCCCATGGGAACTTACAATCTAGATAGGTAGGAGGGTGAGAAACAGGAGGTGGGGATTGCAAAGATGAGAATGATGTTAGTGTGGTGCTAGATGAGGGCACCTATTAGGAAAGTGGAATTCATTTGTTACTGATTTGGAGATAGGCTTCCCTGAACAAAAACATAATTTATGCTTACCTGATAAATTTATTTCTCTTGTAGTGTGTTCAGTCCACGGGTCATCCATTACTTATGGGATATATTCTCCTTCCCAACAGGAAGTTGCAAGAGGATCACCCAAGCAGAGCTGCTATATAGCTCCTCCCCTCACATGTCATATCCAGTCATTCGACCGAAACAAGACGAGAAAGGAGAAACTATAGGGTGCAGTGGTGACTGGAGTTATAATTTAAAATTTAGAACCTGCCTCAAAAAGACAGGGCGGGCCGTGGACTGAACACACTACAAGAGAAATAAATTTATCAGGTAAGCATAAATTATGTTTTCTCTTGTTAAGTGTGTTCAGTCCACGGGTCATCCATTACTTATGGGATACCAATACCAAAGCTAAAGTACACGGATGAAGGGAGGGACAAGGCAGGAACATTAAACAGAAGGAACCACTGCCTGTAGAACCTTTCTCCCCAAAACAGCCTCCGAAGAAGCAAAAGTGTCAAATTTGTAAAATTTGGAAAAAGTATGAAGTGAAGACCAAGTTGCAGCCTTGCAAATCTGTTCAACAGAGGCCTCATTTTTAAAGGTCCAAGTGGAAGCCACAGCTCTAGTGGAATGAGCTGTAATTCTTTCAGGAGGCTGCTGTCCAGCAGTCTCATAGGCTAAACGTATTATGCTACGAAGCCAAAAAGAGAGAGAGGTAGCCGAAGCCTTTTGACCTCTCCTCTGTCCAGAGTAAACGACAAACAGGGAAGAAGTTTGTCGAAAATCTTTAGTTGCCTGTAAGTAGAACTTCAGGGCACGGACCACGTCTAGATTATGCAAAAGACGTTCCTTCTTGGAAGAAGGATTAGGACACAAAGATGGAACAACAATCTCTTGATTGATATTCCTGTTAGAAACAACCTTAGGCAAAAACCCAGGTTTAGTACGCAGGACTACCTTGTCTGAATGAAAGATCAGATAAGGAGAATCACAATGTAAGGCAGATAACTCCGAGACTCTTCGAGCCGAGGAAATAGCCATCAAAAACAGAACTTTCCAAGATAAAAGCTTAATATCAATGGAATGAAGGGGTTCAAACGGAACACCCTGAAGAACTTTAAGAACCAAGTTTAAGCTCCACAGAGGAGCAACAGCCTTAAACACAGGCTTAATCCTAGCTAAAGCCTGACAAAAAGCCTGGACGTCTGGATTCCCTGCCAGACGCTTGTGTAAAAGAATAGACAGAGCAGAAATCTCTCCCTTTAGTGAACTAGCGGATAAGCCCTTTTCTAAACCCTCTTGTAGAAAAGCCAATATCCTAGGAATCCTAACCTTACTCCATGAGTAACTCTTGGATTCACACCAATATAAATATTTACGCCATATCTTATGGTAAATTTTTCTCGTAACAGGTTTCCGAGCCTGTATCAATGTATCAATAACCGAATCCGAAAACCCACGCTTTGATAGAATCAAGCGTTCAATCTCCAAGCAGTCAGCCTCAGAGAAATTAGGTTTGGATGGTTGAAAGGACCCTGAATTAGAAGGTCCTGCCTCAGAGGTAGAGACCATGGTGGACAGGACGACATGTCCACTAGGTCTGCATACCAGGTCCTGCGTGGCCACGCAGGCGCTATCAGAATCACCGATGCTCTCTCCTGCTTGATCCTGGCAATCAGTCGAGGTAGCAACGGAAAAGGTGGAAACACATAAGCTATGTTGAAAACCCAAGGGGCTGCAAGTGCATCTACCAGCACCGCTCCTGGGTCCCTGGACCTGGATCCGTAACGAGGAAGCTTGGCGTTCTGGCGAGATGCCATAAGATCCAGATCCGGTTTGCCCCAACGACGAATCAGTTGAGCAAATACCTCCGGGTGTAGTTCCCACTCCCCCGGATGAAAAGTCTGGCGACTTAGAAAATCCGCTTCCCAGTTCTCCACACCTGGGATGTAGATCGCTGACAGGTGGCAAGAGTGTGACTCTGCCCAGCGAATTATCTTCGAGACTTCCAACATTGCTAGGGAACTCCTGGTTCCCCCTTGATGATTGATGTAAGCCACAGTCGTGATGTTGTCTGACTGAAACCTGATGAACCTCAGTGTTGCTAACTGAGGCCAAGCTAGAAGAGCATTGAATATTGCTCTTAATTCTAGAATGTTGATTGGTAGGAGTTTCTCCTCCTGAGTCCACGATCCCTGAGCCTTCAGGGAGTTCCAGACTGCTCCCCAGCCTAGAAGGCTGGCATCTGTTGTTACAATCGTCCAATCTGGTCTGCGAAAGGTCATTCCTTCGGGCAGATGAACCCGTGACAACCAACAGAGAAGAGAATCTCTGGTCTCCTGGTCCAGATTTAGCAAAGGGGACAGATCTGAGTAATCCCCGTTCCACTGACTTAGCATGCATAGTTGCAGCGGTCTGAGATGCAGGCGCGCAAATGGCACTATGTCCATTGCCGCAACCATCAAGCCGATTACTTCCATACACTGAGCTACTGATGGGCTTGGAATGGAGTGAAGGGCACGGCAAGCATTGAGAATCTTTGATAACCTGCACTCCGTCAGGTAAATCTTCATCTCTACAGAATCTATAAGAGTCCCTAGAAAAGGAACCCTTGTGAGCGGTAACAGAGAACTCTTTTTCACGTTCACTTTCCACCCATGCGACCTCAGAAATGCTAGAACTATCTCTGTATGAGACTTTGCATTTTGAAAACTTGACGCTTGAATCAGAATGTCGTCTAGGTACGGAGCCACCGCTATGCCTCGTGGTCTTAGTACCGCCAGAAGTGAGCCCAGAACCTTTGTAAAAATTCTCGGGCCGTAGCTAACCCGAAGGGAAGAGCTACAAACTGGTAATGCCTGTCTAGAAAGGCAAATCTTAGGTACCGATAATGATCTTTGTGAATCGGTATGTGAAGGTAGGCATCCTTTAAGTCCACTGTGGTCATATATTGACCCTCTTGGATCATGGGCAGGATGGTCCGAATGGTTTCCATCTTGAACGATGGAACCCTTAGGAATTTGTTTAAGATTTTTAAGTCTAAGATTGGTCTGAAGGTTCCCTCTTTTTTGGGAACCACAAATAGATTTGAGTAAAACCCTTGTCCTCGTTCCGTTCGCGGAACTGGGTGGATCACTCCCATCACTAAGAGGTCTTGTACACATAGTAGAAATGCCTCTTTCTTTACTAGGTTTGTTGATAACCTTGACAGATGAAACCTCCCTTGTGGAGGAGAAGTTTTGAAATCCAGAAGGTATCCCTGAGATATAATCTCCAACGTCCAGGGATCCTGTACATCTCTTGCCCAGGCCTGGGCGAAGAGAGAAAGTCTGCCCCCCACTAGATCCATCTCCGGAGAGGGGGCCCTGTCTTCATGCTATCTTAGGGGCGGAAGTAGGCTTTCTGGCCTGCTTGCCCTTGTTCCATGACTGGTTGCCTTTCCAACCCTGTCTGTAACGAGCAGTAGTTCCTTCCTGTTTTGGAGCGGAGGAAGTTGATGCTGCTCCTGCCTTGAAGTTACGAAAGGCACGAAAATTAGACTGTTTGGCCTTTGATTTGGCCCTGTCCTGAGGAAGGGTGTGGCCCTTACCTCCCGTAATGTCAGCAATAATTTCCTTCAAGCCGGGCCCGAATAAGGTCTGCCCTTTGAAAGGAATGTTAAGTAGTTTAGACTTAGAAGTTACATCTGCTGACCAGGATTTAAGCCATAGCGCCCTGCGCGCCTGTATGGCGAATCCGGAATTTTTAGCCGTAAGTTTGGTTAAATGCACTACAGCATCCGAAACAAACGCATTAGCCAGTTTAAGCGTTCTAACTTTGCTCAAAGTCTCATCCAATGGTGCTGTGCGAATCGCCTCTTCCAGAGACTCAAACCAGAATGCCGCTGCAGCCGTGACAGGCGCAATGCATGCAAGAGGCTGCAATATAAAACCTTGTTAAACAAACATTTTCTTAAGGTAACCCTCTAATTTTTTATCCATTGGATCTGAGAAAGCACAGCTATCCTCCACCGGGATAGTGGTACGCTTGGCTAAAGTAGAAACTGCTCCCTCCACCTTAGGGACCGTCTGCCATAAGTCTCGTGTGGTGGTGTCTATAGGAAACATTTTTCTAAATATCGGAGGAGGGGAAAAGGGCACACCGGGTCTATCCCACTCCTTACTAATAATTTCTGTAAGCCTTTTTGGGATAGGAAAAACGTCAGTACACACCGGTACCGCATAGTATCTATCCAACCTACATAATTTCTCTGGGATTGCCACCGTGTCGCAATCATTCAGAGCCGCTAGCACCTCCCCTAGTAACACGCGGAGGTTCTCAAGCTTAAATTTAAAATTTGAAATTTCTGAATCCGGTCTCCCCGGATCAGAACCGTCACCGACAGAATGAAGCTCACCGTCCTCATGTTCTGTAAATTGTGACGCAGTATCGGACATGGCTCTCGTGTCATCAGCGCGCTCTGTCCTTAACCCAGAGCTATTGCGCTTGCCTCTTAATTAGGGCATATTGTATAATACTTCTTTCATAACATTAGTCATATCATGTAAAGTGATTTGTAAGGGCCTTGATGTACTTGGCGCCTCAATCTTACGCACCTCCCGAGCGGGAGACGCAGGTACTGACACGTGAGGAGAGTTAGACGGCATAACTTCCCCCTCGTTGTCTGGTGATAATTTCTTTATCGGTACAGATTGACTTTTATTCAAAGTAATATCAATACAATTGGTACACATATTTCTATTGGGCTCCACATCGGCTTTTGAACATAATGAACAAGCAGATTCCTCTGTATCAGACATGTTTAAACAGGCTAGCAATGAAGCTAACAAGCTTGGAAATCACTTTCAATAAGTTTACAAGCAATATAAAAAACGCTGCAGCGCTTTTAAAAACACAGTTGAATAACAAAGAAAACTAATTCAGTTATAGTGAACAATTCTTAACGAGAAATGTATTAATTAGCAGAGGATTGCACCCATTAGCAAAAGGATGATTAACCCCTCAATACCCAAAAATGGAAATCAAATTAAGATTTAACGCTTTTATCACAGTCAAACACACTGTCACAGATCTGCTGTGACTGATTACCTCCCTCAAAAACGAATTTTGAAGACCCCTGAGCTCTCTAGAGACGTCCTGGATCAAGGAGGAAGAAACAGGAAGACTGTGCTAGAATTTTAACTGCGCAACAAGGCGCTAAAACAAGGTCCCTCCTACTCATATTACAACAGTGGGAGACCTGATATAACGGTTTCTATGCAGAAAATACGTTAGCCATGTGGAAAAAAATCATGCCCAAAAAGATTTATCACCAAGTACCTCACAAAACGAATAACATGCCAGTAAACGTTTTAAAAACAACATTTTGAATGTCATGCAAAGTTATCACTAAGCCTGCTACCAGTCGCTTCCACTGCAGATAAGGCTTAAACATTATTTCAGTATTAACAGTATTTTCTCAGTCAAATTCTAGTCCCTAGAAAATAACTCAACTGCGCATACATTTATCAGCCTGATACCAGTCGCTACTACTGCATTTAAGGCTGTACTTACATCATATGGGTAACAGCAGTATTTTCTTAGTCAATTCCATTCCCAGAAAATAATGTACTGAACATACCTCATTTGCGGGGGCCCCCTCATGCTATTCCCCTCTTTCTGAAGTTACCCTACTCCTCAGAATGTCGAGAACAGCCAGCGGATCTTAGTTACGTCTGCTAAGATCATAGAAAAACGCAGGCAGATTCTTCTCCAAATACTGCCTGAGATACAAAAAACGGCACACTCCGGTGTCATTTTAAAATAACAAACTTTTGATTGAAGGATAATTAAGTAAAAACTCCAACTCCTCTCGCGACCTCCTTCTTTGTTGAGGGTTGCAAGAGAATGACTGGATATGACATGTGAGGGGAGGAGCTATATAGCAGCTCTGCTTGGGTGATCCTCTTGCAACTTCCTGTTGGGAAGGAGAATATATCCCATAAGTAATGGATGAACCGTGGACTGAACACACTTAACAAGAGAAAAGGTCTTTAGGGAGCGTTTCAAGGAGGAAAGGTTAGGGGAAAGTCTGACAGCTTGAGGAAGTGCATTCCAGATAGTTGGTGCCGCACGAGAGAAGTCCTGTAGTCTAGCATGGAAGGAGGTGATGGTAGAAGATGCAAGGAGCAGGTCATTGTTGGATCTTAGGGGGTGGGCTGGAATATATTTGTTGATGAGTGAGGACAGGTGGGGGGGGGCTAGGTTGGTAAGGGCTTTGTAGGTCAGGGTGAGAATTTTGACTTTAATTCTGCTGTGAATGGGAAGCCAGTGAAGGGACTCACAGATACAGAGCGTCGGGAGAGGTGGATTAGCCTAGCAAAGGCATTTAGGATGGATTCAAGAGGAGGGAGGCAGGAGAGAGAAAGGCCAGTTAGTAGGTTATTACAGTAGTCAAGTCGGGAAATTACCAGGGAGTGGATTAGCTATTTAGTAGTTTCAGCACTCAGAAACTGACTCATTTTGGAGATATTGCTTAGGTGGTTGCGACAGGATGAAGAGAGCAATTGGATGTGGGGTATGAAGGACAGATTGGAGTCAAGTGTAACTCCTAGGCAGGCACTTTTGAAGCTAGCGAAAGCAGTGATATGGGGCGGTAATTTGCAGGAGAATTGGGGTAGAGGGAGGGTTTTTGAGGATGGGGGTGACCTTTGCATGTTTGAAGGAAAATGGGAATGAACCGGTAGTAAGGAGTGATATTCCCACTAGTAACTGATGATTCCATTGCCTCACCATATCTTAGGAAAGAAATATCAAGAGTGCATGTATCGCAGGTAGGTAATCACATATTATACCACATGCTGCTTTTATTTTTTTAATCCCCCTTCTTCTTCCTCAACCTCTTTGCTTCTCTTGGTAGAGCACGGTACATATAAAAAGGCACTGCTTTACAAATTCAGAACAAATGGATTCTGAAATGACATACTTAGCTTTGTAACTTTTTAATATAAAGTCAAACGAGTGGCGGCAATCCAGGCCCCGCAGATCCCGCAAAGTGGGGCCAGTTGAGCTGAATACACTAATTTACTTGGTCCTGCAGCGTTAGTTTTGCCTTCTTATCACATTGTGTGCATGAATGCCCGCTGCCTGTTAATACTGACCTCACATGCTGCACAGACTTCTGCAGTGAGGGATGCAGGTAGTGGTGTAAGCAGCCCCCACGGTAACCAGGCATCAGGAAAGCATGTAGGTGACAGCTTGTAACAGTGTTGCAGGATAAGCTGGGAACAGTTCAGCTTGTAGGAAAATTAAACTAGCGATCCCATTCATTATGGAGAGTATATGTCTATTATTCCTGTATAGCTAGCAGATTAAATTATCATTGCATTTGGTCTTGGGACATTTTAAATGTTTTATTTATTATAAATCATGTGCATCTAGATACAAGTAAATTGTATATTAAACTCATCTAAATGTATTTACACGTTAATCTCATAGTAACTATAGGACAGCTTCCTTATATACCCTGTACCACTACCTGGCAGGAGTTTAATCATTGAGTAAAAATAAAGTCACTCACACAACATACCCATTTGGCAGTGGGTATGTGAAACGTCACTGACTAGTGACAGGGGCCCCCCACCAGTCAGCCTCCATTACACGCATCAGCCGTGCTTGAGTTCACGCCATTGACACTTGGCTTTAAGGGGCCCTATAAAGGTAGCTTGCAGGGGGGCATAGAAAAAATAGTTCCGCCTCTGAGTCAAACGTAACACTCTATTTAATAATACCCAAAGTGCTTTGAGACTCCACAAAATGTTTTAATCTCCAGAGCATTTAATAATGCTCATGGAATCATGGTATATAAAAACACTGTCCAATAAAAGTGTCAAAGCTTCTCAATATTTGCTAACAAATGTATACCCACTGGAGAAGGGCAAGCAAGAGGGCCACAAACAGGAGAGGAGAGACACAAATGGACAATAAAATAGGTGACTGAGAATAACCAGGAAAGCCAGAAGTTGAAGCAGAACAGAGGAAATTAGTTCACCCCACTATCCAACATCTAGATATTAGCTCACCCTAGACTAGTGATGAATATAACATTACAATATACATTCATCGTTTATTTTGCTTGCTTAAAGTGATTGTAAGCTTTAACGAATTAAAGACCAGTATCAAATAATAATCTTAAAAACAGGTTACTTCAATTCATTAAAGTGTGCAAAAGATGCTTATTTTTAATGATGTGTAACAAGATATAATAGTGTGCCAAGGCTGGAGAAATCACACACCTCACGGAAAAACAATTCCTTCTAATTGTTAATAAAAAAGCTATATAGATATATTTAGTGAGGGCGCTATACAGCTGAAGATATCAATAAACACTTTCAAAGATACATACGGCTAGATTTAGAGTTCTGCGGCCAAAGGGGTGCCTTAGCTACGCGTGTATTTTTCCCCCCGCACCTTTTAAATACCGCTGGTATTTAGAGTTCACAGAAGGGCTGCTTTAGGCTCCAAAAAGGGAGCGTAGAGCATAATTTACCGCCACTGCAACTCTAAATACCAGAGGTGCTTACGGACGCGGCCAGCTTCAAAAACGTTCTCGTGCACGATTCCCCCATAGGAAACAATGGGGCAGTTTGAGCTGAAAAAAAACCTAACACCTGCAAAAAAGCAGCGGTCAGCTCCTAACGCAGCCCCATTGTTTCCTATGGGGAAACACTTCCTAAGTCTGCACCTAACACCCTAACATGAACCCCGAGTCTAAACACCCCTAACCTTACACTTATTAACCCCTAATCTGCCGCCCCCGCTATCGCTGACCCCTGCATATTATTTTTAACCCCTAATCTGCCGCTCGTACACCTACGTTATCCCTATGTACCCCTAATCTGCTGCCCCTAACACCGTCGACCCCTATATTATATTTATTAACCCTTAATCTGCCGCCCCCAACGTCGCCGCCACCTACCTACAATTATTAACCCCTAATCTGCTGATCGGACCTCACCGCTACTCTATTAAATTTATTAACCCCTAAAGCTAAGTCTAACCCTAACACCCCCCTAAGTTAAATATAATTTTATTCTAACAAAATAAAATAATTCTTATTAAATAAATTAATCCTATTTAAAGCTAAATACTTACCTGTAAAATAAACCCTAATATAGCTACAATATAAATAATAATTATATTGTAGCTATTTTAGGATTAATATTTATTTTACAGGCAACTTTGTATTTATTTTAACTAGGTACAATAGCTATTAAATAGTTAATAACTATTTAATAGCTACCTAGTTAAAATAATTACAAAATTACCTGTAAAATAAATCCTAACCTAAGTTACAATTCAACCTAACACTACACTATCAATAAATTAATTAAATAAACTATCTACAATTATCTACAATTAAATCAACTAAACTAAATTACAAAAAAACAAACACTAAATTACAAAAAAACAAACACTAAATTACAAAAAATAAAAAAAGATTACAAGAATTTTAAACTAATTACACCTACTCTAAGCCCCCTAAAAAAATAACAAAGTCCCCCAAAATAAAAAAATGTCCTACCCTATTCTAAAATAAAAATTGTAAAGCTTTTTTACCTTACCAGCCCTTTAAAGGGCCTTTTGCGGGGCATGCCCCAAAGAATTCTGCTCTTTTGCCTGTAAAAAAAAACATACAATACCCCCCCAACATTACAACCCACCACCCACATACCCCTAATCTAACCCAAACCCCCCTTAAATAAACCTAACACTAAGCCCCTGAAGATCTTCCTACCTTGTCTTCACCACGCCGAATATCACCGATCCGTCCAGAAGAGGGTCCGAAGTCTTCCTCCTATCAGGCAAGAAGAGCTCCTCCAGAGGGTCCAAAGTCTTCCTCCTATCCGGGCAGAAGAGGACATCCGGACCGGCAGACATCCTCATCCAAGCGGCATCTTCTATCTTCTTCCATCCGGCGCGGAGCAGGACCATCTTCAAGCAGCCGACGCGGAGCCATCCTTCTTCATCGACGGATTAACGACGAATGAAGGTTCCTTTAAATGACGTCATCCAAGATGGCGTCCCTCGAATTCCGATTGGCTGATAGGATCAGCCAATCGGAATTAAAGTAGGAAAAATCTGATTGGCTGATTGAATCAGCCAATCAGATTCAAGTTCAATCCGATTGGCTGATCCAATCAGCCAATCAGATTGAGCTTGCATTCTATTGGCTGTTCCGATCGTCGTTAGTCCGTCGGTGAAGAAGGATGGCTCCGCGTCGGCTGCTTGAAGATGGTCCCGCTCCGCGCCGGATGGAAGAAGATAGAAGATGCCGCTTGGATGAAGATGTCTACCGGTCTGGATGTCCTCTTCTGCCTGGATAGGAGGAAGACTTTGGACCCTCTGGAGGAGCTCTTCTTGCCGGAGAGGAGGAAGACTTCGGACCCTCTTCTGGACGGATCAGTGATACCCAGTGTGGTGAAGACAAGGTAGGAAGATCTTCAGGGGCTTAGTGTTAGGTTTATTTAAGGGGGATTTGGATTAGATTAGGGGTATGTTTGTGGTGGGTTGTAATGTTGGGGGGGGTATTGTATTTTTTTTTTACAGGCAAAAGAGCAGAATTCTTTGGGGCATGCCCCGCAAAAGGCCCTTTTAAGGGCTGGTAAGGTAAAAGAGCTTTACAATTTTTATTTTAGAATAGGGTAGGGCATTTTTTTATTTTGGGGGGCTTTGTTATTTTTTTAGGGGGCTTAGAGTAGGTGTAATTAGTTTAAAATTCTTGTAATCTTTTTTTATTTTTTGTAATTTAGTTTAGTTGATTTAATTGTAGATAATTGTAGATAGTTTATTTAATTAATTTATTGATAGTGTAGTGTTAGGTTTAATTGTAAATTAGGTTAGGATTTATTTTACAGGTAATTTTGTAATTATTTTATCTAGGTAGCTATTAAATAGTTATTAACTATTTAATAGCTATTGTACCTGGTTAAAATAAATACAAAGTTGCCTGTAAAATAAATATTAATCCTAAAATAGCTACAATATAATTATAATTTATATTGTAGCTATATTAGGGTTTATTTTACAGGTAAGTATTTAGCTTTAAATAGGATTAATTTATTTAATAAGATTTATTTTATTTCGTTAGATAAAAATTATATTTAACTTAGGGGGGTGTTAGGGTTAGACTTAGCTTTAGGGGTTAATACATTTATTAGAGTAGTGGCGAGGTCCGGTCGGCAGATTAGGGGTTAATACTTGAAGTTAGGTGTCGGCGATGTTAGGGAGGGCAGATTAGGGGTTAATACTATTTATTATAGGGTTTTTGAGGCGGGAGTGAGGCGGATTAGGGGTTAATAACGTTATTATAGTAGCCGTGAGGTCCGGTCGGCAGATTAGGGGTTAATAATTGTAGGTAGGTAGCGACGACGTTGGGGGGGCAGATTAGGGGTTAATAAATATTATGTAGGGGTCGGCGATGTTAGGGGCAGCAGATTAGGGGTACATAGGGATAATGTAGGTGACGGCGGTGTGCGGTCGGCAGATTAGGGGTTAAAAAATTTAATAGAGTGGCGGCGATGTGGGGGGGGCCTCGGTTTAGGGGTACATAGGTAGTTTATGGGTGTTAGTGTACTTTAGAGCACAGTAGTTAAGAGCTTTATGAACCGGCGTTAGCCCAGAAAGCTCTTAACTCCTGGCTTTTCTCTGCGGCTGGAGTCTTGTCGTTAGAGTTCTAATGCTCACTTCAGCCAAGAATCTAAATACCAGCGTTAGAAAGATCCCATTGAAAAGATAGGATACGCAATTGACGTAAGGGGATCTGCAGTATGGAAAAGTCGCGGCTGGAAAGTGAGCGTTAGACCCTTTCATGACTGACTCTAAATACCAGCGGGCGGTAAAAACCAGCGTTAGGACCCCCTAACGCTGGTTTGGACGGCTAACGCAGAACTCTAAATCTAGGCGATTGTGAATTTGCAAAAAATAAAAAAAACATTTATTTAGCAGCTAAGACAGGTTAAAAAAGAGCTTGTTATGTAAATAGGGACGTCTCCCTTTAAAAAAGTATACAATGTGTATATAGGAATAATATAAAAGTAAAATGTTAAATTAAAATTTTCACACAGAAGTAGTTTCAATGTAACAAGTTTGGATATTTATGTTTGTTAAAACCCGATACACTTGTCCTATTTATACCACCAAATATACAGATCATAAACCAACTTAACCGTCTGAATAAGAGGCCAGTTTAGTATTCAACAACAGTCTTTCGATATATACAACTCAGAACTAATTAGTTCCGGGACACAGGAGTGTAAAAATTGAGGTTTTACCACCAATTATAGAAGATCCTTACCACACTGGTATCCGTCTCAGATTAACAGTTAGAAAATGTTTGCATAGTCTCTAAAGCTTAACATTCGGTACCTTTGAGAGCTGTAAAAATTTAGGGTGACAGGAGGATGTTTGCAACCACGTTGCTCCTTCAGTCTGTTGCTTCCAATGAGAGTTTACCCCACGTGCCCGATTGCGCCTGATGTCACGGGTGACACTCACTCGTCAGTACCTCTCTGGTGTAGTTGTTACGGTAGTGATAATTCAGATCCAGACTGGTATATTGTAATTTCTCTTTATAGGTGTTGGTCCTGCCCTTAGTGCAAGTGCACGCAGGAAAAACAGTATGAGAGTCTATTAAAATCAATTCGATGCAGCAATGGATTAACCCGGGTTAAAAAAAATCCAAAATTACAAAAATAAAAGGATTATTGTGATTAAACAAATGCCACCACTTTCTATGCGTTCCGCCCTGTCCAGGTCTTTATCAAGATGATCATGATAAAGCCCTGGACAGGGCGAAATGCATAGAAAGTAGTGGCATTTTTTGTGTTTAATAACATTGTGGCTTTGTTGTGTTTAATAACATTGTGGCTTCCGGTGGGAGGAGCAAGCACACCTGTGTGCGTACAGCTGAGTGGCATTCTCCCACAGCACGACGATTACCCCAGGAACCGTCGACTTGCCTGCTTCCTTGGCCAAGATCCTATTCCCTGGCCAGGATATACTGAAGTCCTGCATGGTGGGACCTGGTAAGCGGAAGCCTACACTCAGGCTGATAGCTGACGAGCCGCAGCGCTACACATCCAGACGTCTCTCTTGATCCCCTTACACGCACAGGAGCATGGATACAGCCCTCGTCTGCAGATCGTAAGAGTAATGTGCAGCCGGCTGTCTCAAAACAGGTAACGGGGTAAAAACCCGTGGAAGAATTTCCCCTGGCACAGACAGTGCAAAGTTCATCGCCCCCGAGGGCAGTGATATCCATACCGGGGTGTATAGCTTGGTGTGAAGGGATGAGCTGCTTCTGCTGATATAAGCCCCGAGGGTGCACAGGGTGAAGAAATTTGCCACTGTGTGTAAGTCCCCGTCGCACTCAGAGGGAGGAAGACTGCCGGAGTAAGTCCCTGAATATCATGGGTGAAGGTAAGGCGGGAATATATGCATACAGAGCCGACGGAGGGCTCCTTATTGTGAACTCTTTCAAGCAGCGGGGTTGAGAAAAAAACGGGAGGAAAAGGAGACTGTTGTTTTCTGAAATGCCCACTGGCTAACGAATCATATAAGGGCTATAGTTTTGTCTGTACAACTAAGCAGTGAGCTTTATACTAAAGTTACTCCGGGGGATATAGAAGAAAGACCATACCTCTTCTTGATGGCAAAACCCCCAGAGCACCTTGCCATCTAATCAGCTACATAAGGGACATAAAAAGTTACATATAGTGACATATATACATTCTGAGACACTGTTTCTTTTTTCCCTTTTTTGTATATAAAAGATTTTGGTTCCCTTGTCACTAGAAATCAGAAAAATATCTGGTTAAAGGACCAAAAGGGAAAACTGAAAAGGCTGGATATTCTAGATAAAACTATAAAGGATACAAACTGGGACAAACTGGGACTACATTGGATAAATAACGCTGTTTGTAAAAAAAGCCTTGGTAATGTTATATGTAAAGGCTGGTGTGTAAGTACCGTTTAATAACATGTAGAATAAGTATAGTACTCTTTAAATGTGAAACTTTCTGTGTTCTTTAATAGCTGCAGAAAATAAGCCCACAATAGTAATAGTCAAAGCTTATATTATAGTGGGCCTAGTAGGTATAAGGTAAAAGGAGAGGCCTTAATACATGTATAAGTCTTCATAAACAGCTATAGTAATGGCATAGGTAAAGTCTGGTAGGCTGGAATTCCTAAAAACTTGTACAAATAAGAATAATAACGCTGAAGCATGAATCTTTTTAGCTTCTTTAATGGCTGAAGAAAATAATAACACAAAGAAGTGATAGCCAAAGTTTACAACAGAATGTAAGAGTTTGCATAAATGTATACTGAGAGCTTCTAAAACGAATACAGGCCTTCATAAAAAGCCTTAGTAATATTATACGTGTAGCAGATATTTAAAAAGATGCACAATAAGTATAATATGCAATACTGTCGAAGGATGAATTTTGTTGTGCTTCTAATGGTCTTAGAAAACAATCGTGCAAGAACTGATAATTAAAGTATATTATAGAGCATAAGAATTGGTATAATGCAAATTGGGAATTTTTACGTATAGAGTATTGATAAACAGAGGCTTGTATAGAAAAGTAATGAAGAATATAAAACTTGATACAATAGAGGACTAGAAGTTTTTCTCAATAGGTTTTGAAAGCTGAATTGTTACTGTGCTCTTTAATGGTCGTAGAAAAATAACTTTGAAAGAATTAACTGTGAAATTTTTATGACAGACTATAACAGTCTGTATATAAGAATGTACGTGTGTGTGTATATATATATATATATATATATATATATATAGGAGCCTAGGTATTAGTATATAGACTGTGTATAGGATTTTATAAAGAATCAGTGCTGTGTATTGACTATAACAGTCTGCATATATGAATATATGTGTGTATATATATATATACGTATATAAGAGCCTAGGTATTAGTATATAGACTATGTATAGGATCTTATAAATAATCAGTGCTGTGTGTTGAATGATGTACAGAGGTCAATAGACTAAGTCTAAAGAAGACATAACTACTTTAAGTATAAAATTGAGAAGGGGAAAAGGGAAGTATATATATATACTTAGTTTTTCAGACCGTTACTAAGGTTTCTGGAAACAGAGATAAGTACATAGTTAAAATTTACTTGTCACACTGTAGTAAATTGCGGCATAGCCCTAAGATTTCTTTCACTTCACTAGCACACCTTTGTCTTAGTCACTTTTTTTGTCTTTCTTTTTTTTCCTCCCCTCCACCCTCATTGGGTGTGTGAGGCCTCTAATGCACCTTTTTGACCTGGATAGGTCTTTCACTAATAGTCTTCTTTAATGGATACATTTTTGACACTCCCCTCTAATAAAGCACAAGATATGTCGCCTAAATCTAAAGACAGAAAAGGACCTAGGACTAGTGATATCAATCCAAGCTCCCAGGAGGAAATCTCCCCTATTTCTGGAGAACATAAACAGTTATTAAAACAAAGGTCTGAGCTATTTACACCGCAATTCGAAGGTATTAAAGCTGAATTAGCTAGCCTTATGACAGAAGTTAGACAGTTTGCCAATCGACTTGATGAAGCGGAGTGTAGAATTTCTAGCGTAGAGGACCACGTAAATAACCAAGAGGTAAAGATGAATGCACATGATAGGGAAATTGCTACTTTACAGGCTAGGATTGAGGACCTAGAGGATAGGTCTAGACTGAACAATGTCAAAGTAATTGGCCTCCCTGAAAGTACAAGGATCTCCTATTTTTTGCATCTGTCCTGTTTCCGTAGTGTGTGGGTCTTTTAAATCAACCTCCTATCCTAATAGAAAGGGCACACAGAATAGGACCAATTAAAGAAAATACTAACAGATATTCAAAACCTAGAACAGTGATAATAAAATTTCTTAATTTTCAAGACAAGATAAATATAATGCAAAACTACCGTAAAATGCAGGAATGTAAAATTGAGCAATATAAATTGTTACTTTTTCAGGATTTCTCAGCAGAAACTGCAGCCAAGAGGAGAATAATGGCACCATTTTGCACAAAACTTATTAATGCTAAATACAATGCGAGGCTAGTCTACCCAGCTAAAATTATAATCAACATAAATGGTGTAACACAAATACTTACCGAAGATGATGCTGCACAAACCCTATGTAAAGAACTTAAACTAAGTGAATAGGAATAGAAGGGTCCCTTTTTTTTCTTTGTTCTCTTAATAGGATACTGATAGAATTAGAGATGATGACTGGTACAAATATGTAAGTATGTTGTGTGTGGATGGTGAGTTTGTGTGTGTGTGTGTTTCTTTCCTTTTTTTTTCTCTCTCCCGCCTGGTCTCCTCCTCCCTCCTCCATCCTCAGTTCTGTTCCCTCTTATAAAATAAGATGAATAGAATTAATGTTTTATCCTGGAACGTAGGGGGGATAACATCCCCTATTAAAAGGAAGTCTATACTAAACTATTTAAATTCTCTTAACGCACAAATTGCCTTCTTGCAAGAAACGCATTTAAAACCTGAAGAGGCTTTAAAACTAAAATCTAAATGGGTGGGCAATGTGGTATATTCACCCTATTGTGGGAGAAAAAGAGGAGTTGCGATTCTGTTCAATAAGAGCTTGCAATGTGATATCTTATAGCAAACTATAGATCCGCATGGGAGATACCTTATAATAGAAATAGTAATTCAAGGAGTAAAGTTGGTTCTATGTAACGTATACGGTCCCAATAAACCCGATAAAGGATTTTGGGATAGTTTAAAGGCTAAATTGCTATACTATAATAATCAGAGAATTATCATAGGTGGAGATTTTAACATAACCCCCAGGCCTCGGTTGGATAGGTTTAAGTGCTTAAACAAATGTGAGCAAGGAAGAAATAGGATGCTTTCAAATTTTATGACGGATTTAAAATTAACTGATATTTGGCGTACGCAATTTCCAGATGTCAAAGCTTACACGTGCGAATCAAAGTCATTTAACACATTGTCTCGTATACATTTTTTTTGGTCTCAGAATACGCAATAAATCAAGTTATGACTGCAGATATAAAAGATATTGTTATATCAGATCAGGCGGTGATCTCACTCCAGATTAAGATTGGCTTAGATTGTGGCTCTAACTTTACTAGGCTTTCCTTTCCTTCTTACTTAATAAATAACTTACACTTCACTAATTGGATGGTCGAGAAATGGAACGAATATAAGTCTAACAATAGTACATACATGTTCAAACCGGAGATCTTTCGGGAAGCCTTTAAGGCTTCATTAGAGGTGAGATAAGAGCATATTTGTGTAAATGGAAAAAAAAAAAGGCTAGAGAATTACAGCTAATTAACCAGGTCAGAAATACTTATGAAGCATATATTAACAATCCAGTTAAAACAGCCTGGGATAAATATATAGAGAAAAAAAAAGGAAAGGGACTTATTTCTTAAGCATAAGACCATACAAGAGGACTTAAAAATGAGTGCGAAATACTGTGGAAATGATGGAAAATTGGCCAGATATCTTTCAACTTTGATTAAAAATAGACAGAGCAGTAAAAGAATTAATAAACTCAGATTTGAGGGTAGGTCTATTATCAATACAAAAGAAATAAAGGAAGCCTTTTATAACTATTATAAGAGGATTTATAAGAGGGAAGAAATAAATGTGCAGAATAAACAGCACTTCTGGGATAATTTTAGAATCCCTAAAATTGCAGAACAAGATCTAGTATTTAATCAGCCAATTACAGTGGCAGAAGTAATAGCACAGATTAAAACAGCAAAAACAAACAATTCATACTATATAGAGAATAAAATTCCCTCAAAGTATTTCTCTGCTTCTACCATTACCCTGATATATAAAAAAATAAAGATCCAGAAAATATGTCAGCATATAGACCAATATCTTTATTAAATGGCGACTATAAAATCTTTATGTCCATTATAGCAAATAGATTAAAAATTTATATGGGGAAGCTAATCCATACAGATCAAGTTGGGTTTATGCCAGACAGAAATGTATCTAAAATTATACATAGGGTCCTAACAGTCCTGGAGTATTTCCGGTATGAAAATAAGAGTAAAGAAACTGTGAACAGATCAAACTTTGCGTTGTTGGCGATTGATGCTGAAAAAGCTTTTGATCTCATTAACTGGGATCACTTATTCACTTCACTCTTGCATTTTGATTTTAAGGGGAATTTCTTAAATTTAATATATGCAGTTTATCAAAATCCGACTTCTAATTTACTAATTAATTCTGAACTTACGATATATTTCTAGAAAAAGGTACTCGTCAGGGGTGTCCTCTTTCACCTCTTTTGTTCAATCTAGCTCTAGAACCGTTAGCGATTAAATTGCGGCAAGAATTATCTGGGATAATGGTTGGATCAGTTAAAACAGTCCTTACTCTATATGCAGATGACCTACTCTTATTTTTGAATGATTCAGACCATTCAATACAGTATTTTCTAGCTCTAGCAATACAGTTCGGATCCTTTTCAGGCTATAAAATTAATCTTGAAAAGTCAGAAATGTTATGGATCACTCAAAAACAGAATTTATGCTTACCTGATAAATTACTTTCTCCAACGGTGTGTCCGGTCCACGGCGTCATCCTTACTTGTGGGATATTCTCTTCCCCAACAGGAAATGGCAAAGAGTCCCAGCAAAGCTGGCCATATAGTCCCTCCTAGGCTCCGCCCACCCCAGTCATTCGACCGACGGACAGGAGGAAATATATATAGGAGAAACCATATGGTACCGTGGTGACTGTAGTTAGAGAAAATAATTCATCAGACCTGATTAAAAAACCAGGGCGGGCCGTGGACCGGACACACCGTTGGAGAAAGTAATTTATCAGGTAAGCATAAATTCTGTTTTCTCCAACATTGGTGTGTCCGGTCCACGGCGTCATCCTTACTTGTGGGAACCAATACCAAAGCTTTAGGACACGGATGAAGGGAGGGAGCAAATCAGGTTACCTAAATGGAAGGCACCACAGCTTGCAAAACCTTTCTCCCAAAAATAGCCTCCGAAGAAGCAAAAGTATCAAATTTGTAAAATTTGGCAAAAGTGTGCAGTGAAGACCAAGTCGCTGCCTTACATATCTGGTCAACAGAAGCCTCGTTCTTGAAGGCCCATGTGGAAGCCACAGCCCTAGTGGAGTGAGCTGTGATTCTTTCAGGAGGCTGCCGTCCGGCAGTCTCATAAGCCAATCGGATGATGCTTTTAAGCCAAAAGGAAAGAGAGGTAGAAGTCGCTTTTTGACCTCTCCTTTTACCAGAATAAACAACAAACAAGGAAGATGTTTGTCTGAAATCTTTTGTAGCCTCTAAATAGAATTTTAGAGCACGGACTACGTCTAAATTGTGTAACAAACGTTCCTTCTTTGAAACTGGATTCGGACACAAAGAAGGTACAACTATCTCCTGGTTAATATTTTTGTTAGAAACAACCTTAGGAAGAAAACCAGGCTTAGTACGCAAAACCACCTTATCTGCATGGAACACCAGATAGGGCGGAGAACACTGCAGAGCAGATAACTCTGAAACTCTTCTAGCAGAAGAAATTGCAACCAAAAACAAAACTTTCCAAGATAGCAACTTAATATCTATGGAATGTAAAGGTTCAAACAGAACCCCTTGAAGAACTGAAAGAACTAGATTTAGACTCCAGGGGGGAGTCAAAGGTCTGTAAACAGGCTTGATCCTGACCAGAGCCTGAACAAATGCTTGAACATCTGGCACAGCTGCCAGTCTTTTGTGTAGTAAGACAGATAAAGCAGAGATCTGTCCCTTTAGAGAACTTGTAGATAATCCTTTCTCCAAACCTTCTTGTAGAAAGGAGAGAATCTTAGGAATTTTTATCTTATTCCATGGGAATCCTTTGGATTCACACCAACAGATATATCTTTTCCATATTTTATGGTAAATCTTTCTAGTTACCGGTTTTCTGGCCTGAACCAGAGTATCTATCACAGAATCTGAAAACCCACGCTTCGATAGAATCAAGCGTTCAATCTCCAAGCCATCAGCTGGAGGGAGACCAGATTTGGATGTTCGAATGGACCCTGAACAAGAAGGTCCTGTCTCAAAGGTAGCTTCCATGGTGGAGCCGATGACATATTCACCAGGTCTGCATACCAAGTCCTGCGTGGCCACGCAGGAGCTATCAAGATCACCGAGGCCCTCTCCTGATTGATCCTGGCTACCAGCCTGGGAATGAGAGGAAACGGTGGAAATACATAAGCTAGGTTGAAGGTCCAAGGTGCTACTAGTGCATCTACTAGAGTCGCCTTGGGATCCCTGGATCTGGACCCGTAGCAAGGAACCTTGAAGTTCTGACGAGATGCCATCAGATCCATGTCTGGAATGCCCCATAATTGAGTTATTTGGGCAAAGATCTCCGGATGGAGTTCCCACTCCCCCGCATGGAATGTCTGATGACTCAGAAAATCTGCCTCCCAGTTTTCCACACCTGGGATGTGGATCGCAGACAGGTGGCAGGAGTGATCCTCCGCCCATTGAATTATTTTGGTCACTTCTTTCATCGCCAGGGAACTCCTTGTTCCCCCCTGATGATTGATATACGCAACGGTCGTCATGTTGTCTGATTGGAACCTTATGAATCTGGCCTTTGCTAGCTGAGGCCAAGCCCTGAGAGCATTGAATATCGCTCTCAGTTCCAGAATGTTTATCGGGAGAAGAGACTCTTCCCGAGACCATAGACCATGAGCTTTCAGGGATTCCCAGACCGCGCCCCAGCCCACTAGACTGGCGTCGGTCGTGACAATGACCCACTCTGGTCTGCGGAAGCTCATTCCCTGGGACAGATGGTCCAGGGTCAGCCACCAACGGAGTGAATCTCTGGTCTTCTGATCTACTTGAATCATTGGAGACAAGTCTGTATAGTCCCCATTCCACTGTTTGAGCATGCACAGTTGTAATGGTCTTAGATGAATTCGTGCAAAAGGAACTATGTCCATTGCTGCAACCATCAACCCTACTACTTCCATGCACTGCGCTATGGAAGGATGAGGAACAGAATGAAGCACTTGACAAGAGCTGAGAAGTTTTGATTTTCTGACCTCTGTTAGAAAAATCCTCATTTCTAAGGAATCTATTATTGTTCCCAAGAAGGGAACTCTTGTCGACGGAGACAGATAATTTTTTTCTATGTTCACCTTCCATCCGTGTGATCTGAGAAAGGCTAGAACGATGTCTGTATGAGCCTTTGCTTTTGACAGGGACGACGCTTGTATTAGAATGTCGTCCAAGTAAGGTACTACTGCAATGCCCCTCGGTCTTAGAACCGCTAGAAGGGACCCTAGCACCTTTGTGAAAATCCTTGGAGCAGTAGCTAACCCGAATGGGAGGGCCACAAACTGGTAATGCTTGTCCAGAAAAGCGAACCTTAGGAACTGATGATGTTCTTTGTGGATAGGAATATGTAGGTACGCATCCTTTAGATCCACGGTAGTCATAAATTGATTTTCCTGGATAGTGGGTAGAATCGTTCGAATGGTTTCCATCTTGAACGATGGTACCCTGAGAAATTTGTTTAGGATCTTCAAATCCAAAATTGGTCTGAATGTTCCCTCTCTTTTGGGAACTACGAACAGATTGGAATAAAATTCCATTCCTTGTTCCTTTATTGGAACTGAGTGTATCACTCCCATCTTTAACAGGTCTTCTACACAATGTAAGAATACCTGTCTCTTTATTTGGTTTGAGGATAAGTGAGACATGTGGAACCTTCCCCTTGGGGGTAGTTCCTTGAATTCCAGGAGATAACCTTGAGAAACTATTTCTAGCGCCCAGGGATCCTGAACATCTCTTGCCCAAGCCTGAGCAAAGAGAGAGAGTCTGTCCCCCACTAGATCTGGTCCCGGATCAGTGGCTACTCCTTCATGCTGTTTTGTTAGCAGCGGCAGGCTTCTTGGCCTGCTTACCCTTGTTCCAGCCTTGCATCGGTTTCCAGGCTGGTTTGGGTTGTGAGGCATTACCCTCTTGCTTAGAGGATGCAGAATTAGAGGCCGGTCCGTTCCTGATGCGAAAGGAACGAAAATGAGACTTATTTTTAGCCTTGAAAGACCTATCTTGTGGAAGGGCGTGGCCCTTTCCCCCAGTGATGTCTGAAATAATCTCTTTCAATTCTGGTCCAAATAGAGTTTTACCTTTGAAAGGGATGTTAAGCAATTTTGTCTTGGATGACACATCCGCTGACCAAGACTTTAGCCAAAGCGCTCTGCGCGCCACGATAGCAAACCCTGAATTTTTCACCGCTAATTGCAAAGCGGCATCTAAAATAAAAGAGTTAGCCAATTTAAGTGCGTGAACTCTGTCCATAACCTCCTCATATGGAGTCTCTCTACTGAGCGACTTTTCTAGTTCCTCGAACCAGAACCACGCTGCTGTAGTGACAGGAACAATGCACGAAATTGGTTGTAGAAGGTAACCTTGCTGTACAAAAATCTTTTTAAGCAAACCTTCCAATTTTTTATCCATAGGATCTTTGAAAGCACAACTATCTTCTATAGGAATAGTAGTGCGTTTGTTTAGAGTAGAAACTGCCCCCTCGACCTTAGGGACTGTCTGCCATAAGTCCTTTCTGGGGTCGACCATAGGAAATAATTTCTTAAATATAGGGGGGGGACAAAAGGTATGCCGGGCTTTTCCCACTCCTTATTTACTATGTCCGCCACCCGCTTGGGTATAGGAAAAGCGTCGGGGTGCACCGGAACCTCTAGGAACTTGTCCATCTTGCATAATTTCTCTGGAATGACCAAGTTGTCACAATCATCCAGAGTAGATAACACCTCCTTAAGCAGTGCGCGGAGATGTTCTAATTTAAATTTAAATGTCACAACATCAGGTTCAGCTTGTTGAGAAATTTTTCCTGAATCTGAAATTTCTCCATCTGACAAAACCTCCCTCATGGCCCCTTCAGATTGGTGTGAGGGTATGACAGAACAATTATCATCAGCGCCCTCCTGCTCTTCAGTGTTTAAAACAGAGCAATCGCGCTTTCTCTGATAAGTAGGCATTTTGGATAAAAACATAATTTATGCTTACCTGATAAATTCCTTTCTCCTGTAGTGTAGTCAGTCCACGGGTCATCATTACTTATGGGATATTAACTCCTCCCCAACAGGAAGTGCAAGAGGATCACCCAAGCAGAGCTGCTATATAGCTCCTCCCCTCTACGTCACACCCAGTCATTCGACCAAGAACCAAACGAGAAAGGAGAAACTATAGGGTGCAGTGGTGACTGGAGTATAATTTAAAAATTTAGACCTGCCTTAAAAAACAGGGCGGGCCGTGGACTGACTACACTACAGGAGAAAGGAATTTATCAGGTAAGCATAAATTATGTTTTCTCCTGTTAAGTGTAGTCAGTCCACGGGTCATCATTACTTATGGGATACCAATACCAAAGCTAAGTACACGGATGACGGGAGGGACAGGCAGGATCTCTATACGGAAGGAACCACTGCCTGAAGAACCTTTCTCCCAAAAACAGCCTCCGAAGAAGCAAAAGTGTCAAATTTGTAAAATTTGGAAAAAGTATGAAGAGAAGACCAAGTTGCAGCCTTGCAAATCTGTTCAACAGAGGCCTCGTTCTTAAAGGCCCAAGTGGAAGCCACAGCTCTAGTAGAATGAGCTGTAATCCTTTCAGGAGGTTGCTGTCCAGCAGTCTCATAGGCTAAACGTATTATGCTACGAAGCCAAAAGGATAGAGAGGTAGCAGATGCTTTTTGACCTCTCCTCTGTCCAGAATAAACGACAAACAGGGAAGAAGTTTGTCGAAAATCTTTAGTTGCCTGTAAATAAAATTTCAGGGCACGGACTACATCTAGATTGTGCAGAAGTTGTTCCTTCTTTGAAGAAGGGTTAGGACACAATGATGGAACAACAATCTCTTGATTGATATTCTTGTTAGTGACTACCTTAGGTAAGAACCCAGGTTTAGTACGCAGAACTACCTTATCTGAATGAAAAATCAGATACGGAGAATCACAATGTAAGGCTGATAATTCAGAGACTCTACGAGCCGAGGAAATAGCCATTAAAAACAGAACTTTCCAAGATAACAGCTTGATATCAATGGAGTGAAGGGGTTCAAACGGAACACCCTGTAAAACGTTAAGAACTAAGTTTAAGCTCCACGGCGGAGCAACAGATTTAAACACAGGCTTAATCCTGGCCAAAGCCTGACAAAAAGCCTGAACGTCTGGAACTTCTGACAGACGCTTGTGTAAAAGGATCGACAGAGCTGAGATCTGTCCCTTTAACGAACTAGCAGATAAACCCTTTTCTAAACCTTCTTGTAGAAAAGACAATATCCTAGGAATCCTAACCTTACTCCATGAGTAACCCTTGGATTCGCACCAGTGTAAGTATTTACGCCATATCTTATGGTAAATTTTCCTGGTAACAGGTTTCCTAGCCTGTATTAAGGTATCAATTACTGGCTCTGAAAATCCACGCTTTGATAAAATTAAGCGTTCAATTTCCATGCAGTCAGCTTCAGAGAAATTAGATTTTGATGTTTGAAAGGACCCTGAATTAGAAGGTTCTGTCTCAGAGGCAGAGACCAAGGTGGACAGGATGACATGTCCACTAGATCTGCATACCAGGTCCTGCGTGGCCACGCAGGCGCTATTAGAATCACTGATGCTTTCTCCTGTTTGATCCTTGCAATCAAACGAGGAAGCATCGGGAAGGGTGGAAACACATAAGCCATCCTGAAGGTCCAAGGTGCCGTCAAGGCATCTATCAGGACCGCTCCCGGGTCCCTGGACCTGGACCCGTAATGAGGAAGCTTGGCGTTCCGGCGAGACGCCATGAGATCCATATCTGGTTTGCCCCAACGTCGAAGTATTTGGGCAAAGACCTCCGGATGAAGTTCCCACTCCCCCGGATGAAAAGTCTGGCGACTTAGGAAATCCGCCTCCCAGTTGTCCACTCCTGGGATGTGGATCGCTGACAGGTGGCAAGAGTGAGACTCTGCCCAGCGAAATATCTTTGATACTTCCATCATCGCTAGGGAACTTCTTGTCCCTCCCTGATGGTTGATGTAAGCCACAGTCGTGATGTTGTCCGACTGAAACCTGATAAACCTCAGAGTTGCTAACTGAGGCCAAGCCAGTAGGGCATTGAGAACTGCTCTCAATTCCAGAATGTTTATTGGAAGGAGACTCTCCTCTTGAGTCCATGATCCCTGAGTCTTCAGGGAATTCCAGACAGCGCCCCAACCTAGAAGGCTGGCGTCTGTAGTTACAATTGTCCAGTTTGGCCTGCTGAAGGGCATCCCCCTGGACAGATGTGGCCGAGAAAGCCACCATAGAAGAGAATCTCTGGTCTCCTGATCCAGATTCAGCGTAGGGGACAAATCTGAGTAATCCCCATTCCACTGACTTAGCATGCACAATTGCAGCGGTCTGAGGTGCAGGCGTGCAAAAGGAACTATGTCCATTGCCGCTACCATTAAGCCGATTACCTCCATGCATTGAGCCACTGACGGGTGTTGAATGGAATGAAGGGCACGGCAAGCATTTAGAAGCTTTGTTAACCTGTCCTCTGTCAGGTAAATTTTCATTTCTACAGAATCTATAAGAGTCCCCAAGAAGGGAACTCTTGTGAGTGGTAAGAGAGAACTCTTCTCCTCGTTTACTTTCCACCCATGTGATCTCAGAAATGCCAGTACTAACTCTGTATGAGACTTGGCAGTTTGAAAGCTTGACGCTTGTATCAGAATGTCGTCTAGGTACGGAGCTACCGAAATTCCTTGCGGTCTTAGTACCGTCAGAAGAGAGCCCAGAACCTTTGTAAAGATTCTTGGAGCCGTAGCCAACCCGAAGGGAAGAGCTACAAACTGGTAATGTTTGTCTAGGAAGGCAAACCTTAGATACCGGTAATGTTCTCTGTGAATCGGTATGTGAAGGTAAGCATCCTTTAAATCCACTGTGGTCATGTACTGACCTCTTTGGATCATGGGTAAGATTGTCCGAATAGTTTCCATCTTGAATGATGGAACTCTTAGGAATTTGTTTAGGATCTTTAAATCCAATATTGGTCTGAAGGTTCCCTCTTTTTTGGGAACCACAAACAGGTTTGAGTAAAACCCTTGTCCGTGTTCCGACCGCGGAACTGAATGGATCACTCCCATTAGTAAAAGGTCTTGTACACAGCGTAGAAACGCCTCTTTCTTTATCTGGTTTGTTGACAACCTTGAAAGGTGAAATCTCCCTTGTGGAGGAGAAGCTTTGAAGTCCAGAAGATATCCCTGAGATATGATCTCCAACGCCCAGGGATCCTGGACATCTCTTGCCCAAGCCTGGGCGAAGAGAGAGAGTCTGCCCCCCACTAGATCCGTTACCGGATCGGGGGCCCTCACTTCATGCTGTCTTAGGGGCAGCAGCAGGCTTTCTGGCCTGCTTGCCCTTGTTCCAGGCCTGGTTAGGTTTCCAGCCTTGTCTGTAGCGAGCAACAGCTCCTTCCTGTTTTGGAGCAGAGGAAGTTGAAGCTGCTCCTGCCTTGAAATTACGAAAGGCACGAAAATTAGACTGTCTAGCCCTGGGTTTGGCTCTGTCTTGAGGCAGGGCATGGCCTTTACCTCCCGTAATATCAGCGATAATTTCTTTCAAACCGGGCCCGAATAAAGTCTGCCCTTTGAAAGGTATGTTAAGTAGTTTCGATTTAGAAGTTACATCAGCTGACCGGGATTTTAGCCACAGCGCTCTGCGTGCCTGAATGGCGAATCCGGAATTCTTAGCCGTAAGTTTAGTTAAATGTACTACGGCATCAGAAATAAATGAATTAGCTAGCTTAAGGGTTTTAAGCTTAAGTGAAATCTCATCTAATGTCGCTGAGTCAAGGGTGTCTTCCAGAGACTCAAACCAAAATGCTGCCGCAGCCGTAACAGACGCAATGCATGCAAGGGGTTGTAATATAAAACCTTGTTGAACAAACATTTTCTTAAGGTAACCCTCTAACTTTTTATCCATTGGATCTGAAAAAGCACAGCTATCCTCCACCAGGATAGTGGTACGCTTAGCTAAAGTAGAAACTGCTCCCTCCACCTTAGGGACCGTTTGCCATAAGTCCCGTGTGGTGGTGTCTATTGGAAACATTTTTCTGAATATAGGAGGGGGTGAGAAAGGCACACCGGGTCTGTCCCACTCCTTAGTAATAATTTCAGTAAGTCTCTTAGGTATAGGAAAAACGTCAGTACTCGTCGGTACCGCAAAATATTTATCCAACCTACACATTTTCTCTGGGATTGCAACTGTGTTAAAATCATTCAGAGCCGCTAACACCTCCCCTAGCAATACACGGAGGTTTTCCAGCTTAAACTTAAAATTTGAAATGTCTGAATCCAATTTATTTGGATCAGATCCGTCACCCGCAGAATGAAGCTCTCCGTCCTCATGCTCTGCATATTGTGACGCAGAATCAGACATGGCACTAGCATTATCAGTATACTCTGTTCTCATCCCAGAGTGATCTTGTTTACCTCTAAGTTCTGGCAATTTAGACAAAACTTCAGTCATAACATTAGCCATGTCTTGTAAAGTGATTTGTAATGGCCGCCCTGATGTACTTGGCGTTACAATATGACGCACCTCCTGAGCGGGAGATGCAGGTACTGACACGTGAGGCAAGTTAGTCGGCATAACTTCCCCCTCGTTGTCTGGTGAATGTTGCTTAACATGTACAGATTGACTTTTATTTAAAGTAGCATCAATGCAATTAGTACATAAATTTCTATTGGGCTCCAGCTTGGCTTTTGAACATATTGCACAAAGAGTTTCCTCTGTGTCAGACATGTTTAAACAAACTAGCAATTAGACTAGCAAGCTTGGAAATACTTTTCAACTAATTTTACAAGCAATATGTAAAAACGTTACTGTGCCTTTAAGAAGCACACAAAAACTGTCACAGTTGAATAACAATGAACCGGATTAGTTATATAAACCAAATTTAGCAAAGGATTGCACACATTAGCAATGGATGATTAACCCTTAATATCAGAAAAAAACGTATAACAATTGACAATATAAGCGTTTTTATCACAGTCAAGCACAGTCTCACAGGTCTGCTGTGAGTGATTACCTCCCTCAAAACTAGTTTTGAAGACCCCTGAGCTCTGTGGAGACGTCCTGGATCATGCAGGGAGAAAAAGACAGACTGTGACTGAATTTCTGATGCGTAGTAAAAGCGCCAAAATAGGCCCCTCCCACTCACACTACAACAGTGAGGGAAGCTCAGTAAACTGTTTTAATTTAAAACAACGACAGCCATGTGGAAAATAAAGCCCAAAACAATTTTCACCAAATACCTCAGATAATTAAACGATTTAACATGCCAGTAAACGTTTAAAATCTAATATATGAAATGTCATTAAAAAGCCTGCTGCTAGTCGCTCACACTGCAAGTTAGGCTAAAAGTTATATGCATACAGTATTTTCCCAGTGAAGTGCCATTCCCCAGAAATACTTAAGTGTTAACGTATATACATGTCAGCCTGATACCAGTTGCTACTACTGCATTTAAGGCTGTACTTACATTATATCGGTATTAGCAGTATTTTCAAAGTCAATTCCATTCCTTAGAAAATAATATACTGCAACATACCTCTTTGCAGGTGAACCTGCCCGCTGTCCCCTGATCTGAAGTTACCTTACTCCTCAGAATGGCCGAGAACAGCAAACGGATCTTAGTTACGTCCGCTAAGATCATATACAAAAAACTCAGGTAGATTCTTCTTCAAATTCTGCCTGAGAAGGAAACAACACACTCCGGTGTCGTTTAAAATAACAAACTTTTGATTGAAGATATAAAAAACTAAGTTTAATCACCACAGTCCTCTCACACATCCTATCTATTAGTTGGGTGCAAGAGAATGACTGGGTGTGACGTAGAGGGGAGGAGCTATATAGCAGCTCTGCTTGGGTGATCCTCTTGCACTTCCTGTTGGGGAGGAGTTAATATCCCATAAGTAATGATGACCCGTGGACTGACTACACTTAACAGGAGAAATATTTGCTATGGAGTTATCCATTACAGCCGTTAATTGTTGCATGGTAATAAGCATTGGCGCACTAGATGTACTAGGGGCCTCCTGCGTGGGCAAAACTGGTGTAGACACAGTAGGAGATGATGTAGTATCATGTTTACTCCCCTCATCTGAGGAATCATCTTGGGCAATTTCATTATCTGTGGCAGTACTGTCCTTACTTTGTTTGGACGCTATGGCACAATTATCACATAAATTTAAATGGGGAGACACATTGGCTTTCATACATATAGAACATAGCTTATCTGAAGGTACAGACATGTTAAACAGGCTTAAACTTGTCAACAAAGCACAAAAAATGTTTTAAAACAAAACCGTTACTGTCTCTTTAAATTTTAAACAGAAAACACTTTATTACTGAATATGTGAAAAATTTCACCACAGTGTCTTAAAGCATTAATAGTATTGCACACCAAATTTCAGAGCTTTAACCCTTAAAATAACAGAACCGGAGCCGTTTATATAAATTTAACCCCTATACAGTCCCAGCTATAGTCTTTGCTGAGACCTAACCAAGTCCAGAGGGGAATACGATACCAATTGACGCCTTCTAGAAGCTTTTCCAGCAATGTTTAGATCCTCACACATGCATCTGCATGCCCTGCTCTCAAAAAACAACTGCGCAGTACTGCGCAGTAATGGCGCGAAAATGAGGCTCAGTCTACAACTAGGAAGGCCCCCTGACTGGAAAAGGTGTCTAATACAGTGCCTGCCATTTAATAAACGTTCCCCAAGTTTATAAATGCAAATTGTCAGCATAAATATGAATAAAATGCCCAAATAAAGCAATCGATTTAGCCCATAAAAATGTGTACCAGTTTTTTAGCCCATAATAAGCCCTTTATTCTGTTTGTTTGACTAAGAAAATGGCTTACCGGTCCCCATGAGGGGAAATGACAGCCTTCCAGCATTACATCGTCTTGTTAGAAATATGGCTAGTCATACCTTAAGCAGAAAAGTCTGCTAACTGCTTCCCCCAACTGAAGTTACTTCATCTCAACAGTCCTATGTGGAAACAGCAATCGATTTTAGTTACTGTCTGCTAAAATCATCTTCCTCTCACAAACAGAAATCTTCATCCTTTTCTGTTTCAGAGTAAATAGTACATACCAGCACTATTTTAAAATAACAAACACTTGATAGAAGAATAAAAACTACATTTAAACACCAAAAAACTTTTAACCATCTCTGTGGAGATGTTGCCTGTGCAACGGCAAAGAGAATGACTGGGGTGGGCGGAGCCTAGGAGGGACTATATGGCCAGCTTTGCTGGGACTCTTTGCCATTTCCTGTTGGGGAAGAGAATATCCCACAAGTAAGGATGACGCCGTGGACCGGACACACCAATGTTGGAGAAATAAACCATTAAACTCTGACTGTCCATTCAAGTCAGTAGAGTCAATAAACTATTTAGGGATTAAAATTCATAAGGATCCTGCTTTATGGTACGAATTAAAATACACATCCTATTTCTCTAAATATAAAAAAGATCTAGATAACTGGATGACGCTTCCTATTTCACTCTCTGCACGGATCTCCATGATTAAGACAATTTTTTTCCCGCAACTAATATATCTGCTACAAAATCTCCCCATCATGATCAAGGCCAAAGATATTGCTTTGTTTAATGGTATAACAGCTGGATTTATCTGGAAACAAAAACGTAAACAAATTTCTACACATAATCTTAGCTTACATACGTACGCAGGAGGACTAGCGCTTCCAAATCTTAGATACTATAATCTAACTACACTTAGTAAATATATACTAGATTGGATTACAGAAACAGAATACTCAACAAACTTACACCTAGAGTCAGGTATTTTAACGCCATATTGTTTGAAAGCTCTTATGCACCTATCCAAGACAGAACTACCTAAATGTATTGTTCGGATGGGGATATTTACAAATTCGATCTTGGCATGGCATAAATTGTGTGATGAATTGGATATTTGCTGGAAGTCTTCCAAATATTTACCAATACGTGGAAACCCAAAACTCCCTAGTGGGATTTTCTCCAGAACCTTTAAGGAATGGTCAAATAAAGGCCTACAAAATGTGATTCAAATTAGGAACGAGACACTCAATATTGTTAAGTCTTTTACGGACTTACAAAATGAGTATACAATTCATAAACACAGTTTCTTTGCCTATCTACAATTGAGACATTTCTATGGGGAATTATGGGAGGATAATATGTCAGATTGGAAGTTAGGAGATATTAATACAGTAATTAATATATATAGACAAGGTAACATATCTATCTCTTTTATGTATAATATGCTACTTAACAAAGCCAATCAGATACGTCTAAATGAGTTATTGATGAAATGGAAAATAAACTTTCCATCCATCTCTAATATGGAGATTGAGGAGAGTTTCAGATTGGTATAAAAAGCAACTACTATAACCTCTTGGAGAGAATCTCATTGCAAGCTCTTAAATATGGTTTATGTAACACCCGCGCAACTTAAAAAGTGGTATCAAGCCGACCATAATGTCTGTTTGAAATGTAGTAACCCGAATGCTTATCTTATGCATTGCTTTTGGAATTGTCCTAAAGTCAAACAATTCTGGTATAAGGTTAATTTTTGGCTATCTTCAAGTTTGGATGATGAATTTGTTATAAGCTCACAAGATATAATTTTTTTGTGTAACTATCATAAAAATAAACAATATAAGACAATTAATACTTTGATCTTGGCAGGACGTAATTTTATTTTGTTGAATTGGAGGTCTAATAGTTTGCCTTCTTTCCAAACTTTTAAATCTATGATAGCTAAGATAATTATATCTGAACAATATTATAGTGATATCTATCTTGAGGGCAAAATGGAGAAATATCTCCAAAAAATGGCTTGGACTAAAGAAAACTTTTCCCATTATGTTACAACAACAGTTTCTAACTATCATTAGAAAAACAAATCTTTTTGATATCTTGATACAAACGGGTAAAATACCTAGTGAATGGGCTTGAATGGATGCATATATAATAAAAGAGCTGGAGAGGGGGAGAGGGAGCCGGTGGGACGGTCCCCGTTTTTTTTTTTCTTTTTCCTCTTTTTTTTTTTTCTCTCCTCTTGTTATTTTGTTCATATTGGATAATAGACTGTGTGTCTCTTGCTTGAGTGTTTAGATTTGGTGAGAAAAAACAAAACAAAAAAAACTTACCAACAATATAAAAATTGAAACTGAAGTTGAGTAAAGGTTAATTTACTTTGATCATCAGATTGGTGATAGCATTATTTTATTTTGGGTCTAATTTTCATATGACTGGAAATGTATTAAGTGTCAATCTATGTATCTTATATTAATTACTCTGCATGGTGAAAACGAACATGTGACTTTAACATAATTTTTCTTTTGCTGTTAACCTTTTATTGTATTATGTTGTTGGTCTATAAATAAAGACTTTAAAAAAAACCAATAATCCTGTACTATTTAAAGTGATGGTAAATCCAGGCATTTAACAAACGCTAGGATTTATTATTTCTAAAAATCAAGAGGAATCTCATTGATCAACCGTGTAAAAAAAAGGGTGCTAAACTCACCCTCTTTCTGTGCCGTTGCACAGCGCTAAATTCAGCAGCTCCGGCCACCCATGGCTCAACAATCTTATACCAATGAAGTGGAGCTTGCACCTATGAACCAATAGCAGTGCGTGCATAAAGAAACCTGTCAGTTGACATGCACCACTATTGGTTCAGAGGTGCAAACGTCACCTCATTGAAGGAAATCGTTGTGCCGTGGGTGGCAGGAGCAGCTGAATTTAGCGTTGTGCAACGGTATAGAAAGGGTGAGTTTAGCACCCTTTTTTTTTTTTTTACACGGTTGATCAATGAAACTCCCCTTTGATTTTTAGTGATGGTAGAGTTTGTTAAATGCTTGGACTTACCATAACTTTAATATATGACATGACTAGGTCTGTAATACAACACAAAGAAAAGATTGTTCAGTTTCTCTAATGGAGAATGGCTGCTATGCCGGACCTACAGCAGTTTACAAGGCAGGGTGCATATACCATAATAATCAATGCCACATATATAACTAAGTAAACACATGAGTAAGGAAACAGAGTGAATATATAATGATCACAATGTAACAATTCTGTTGAATCTGGCGAATGTTGAAACACTAATCTCTGCCAAACAGAAAATGATCCTGCAGCTGTGGAATCCTTATCCCTCCTCCAAACATGCAAGCGTCCTCTGATACTGTAGTGCCTCCCACCACTTTCACATGGTGAGCCCTATGAAAACCTCCGGCAAACAAATACAAGCAAAATAGCAATAACATCCAGACTCGCTCCTTCCATAATGAAAACACTGGAATTATTATTAATACAATTAAAAATGGCATAATACATTAATGGCACAGCAGGTAAGCATAGGCAAAAACTGACTAGGGTCTGAAGATCAAAACATTGTCTTTAGGTTATGTTTAGATTATTTTTGCCAGACCCTTGGGTTGTTGACCCTAAATTTGGATTTTTCTCTAATCATGATGCAGTGATTAAACTGTTTTGGTAACTGACCCATGGGCTGTTAACCATGAGCTTGGATTATGGTCCAGTTTTGATGCACTACTAAACTGTTCCAGAATATGTTTTAAATTAGTCTGCCATAATATCAGACTTCCAGCCATCTGCAACATTGTTTTAGGGTTATGTCGTAAGACTAGCATATGGCTTGTGGTTGGTGTGTTACATTTGAACCTCAGCATCTGGAACCACTTTGGAGCTGACAGACTACTCAGCTGCCTGTCATCTTGTCCGAATAGACTTACTCAATTCTGCATGACAAGTGACAAATGCACTTAATCCAGAAACCATTGCCCTTGAGTTAAATGATTTTCGATAATTGCTCCCCAAGCCAGTGTGCTAGTTTATGTAGCAAATTTACACTTTGGTTCTGACAAAAAATTGACTCTTGGTGAGGATGCAGGCTTGTGCAACATGTTAAAGTTGCTTAATTTCTTGAAAAATTAATAATTCTGCATTAGTCCGTAATTGTGAAGAGTCCTGTTTTTCTCTGGACAGTCCAATTTTTTTGCTTCCTGTACCTGCCTTTTAAAGGGACACTCAAGTCAAAATTAAACTTCATGATTCAGATACAGCATGCAATTTTAAACAACTTTCCAATTTACTTCAATTAACAAAATGTGCACAGTCTTTTTATATTTACACTTTTTGAGTCACCAACTCCTACTGAGCATGTGCAAGAATTCACAGCATATACGTATATGCATTTGTGATTGGCTGATGGCTGTCACATGATACAGGGGGAGTGGAAATATACATAACTTTGCAATTTATTTAAAGGGACACTCAGGTTAAATTAAATTTTCATGATTCAGATACAGCATGTAATTTTAAACAACTTTCCAATTTACTTCCATTAAAAAAAATGTGCACAGTCTTTTATATTTACAATTTTTGAGTCACCAGATCCTACATGTGCAAGAATTCACAGACTATACGTATATGCATTTGTGATTGGCTGATTGCTATCACATGGTACAAGGGGAGTGGAAATATACATAACTTTGAAATCTGTTATAAAAAAATCTACTACTCATTTGATGTTCAGACTAAGTGCTATTGCATTGTCTTGTTATCTTGCATTTGTTGATTATGCAAATCTAATGTGTTGACTGGTCCTTTAACAAAAATCTACTACTCATTTGAAGTTCAGACTAAGTGCTATTGCATTGTCTTCTTATCATGTATTTGTTGATTATGCAAATGTGCAGTGTTGACTGGTCCTTTAAAGGGACAGTATACACTCATTTTCATATAACTGCATGTAATAGACTCTACTATAAAGAATAAGATGCACAGATACTGATAAAAAAAAATCCAGTATAAAACTGTTTAAAAACTTACTTAGAAGCTCTCAGTTTAGCTCTGTTGAAAAGGTAGCTGGAAATCCCACTGCAAGTGGGAAATAAGACACTCCCCCCCCTCCCCCATCTTTTGCATATGAAAAGACCATTTACACAAACAGGAGCAAGCTGGAGAAGGTAGCTGACAGTATTCACATAAAACTTTGGGGCTTGGTTAGGAGTCTGAAAATCAGAGCAATGTTATTTAAAAATAAGCAAAACTATACATTTTTTTAAAAAAAAACCTTTATGGGCTATATAAATAGATTATCTACAAAACATTTATGCAAATAAAAAATGAGTGTATAATGTCCCTTTAAGTGTGTCCCTTGTTCTTTTTAGTCTGTATTTAGTTACTATTGTGTGCAGTGCAGTACTCCCAGCACAGAGGGAGTGCTGTAACTTATAATGTCTCTAGTCTTTTGGTTACTGTATGTAAGTTTTTTCTCTAGTCGTCTTTATCTGTGTTGAGTGCTCCTTTGTTATACTGAAGATTAGGAATGGGTAGTCAGGTAAGGGGGGGGCATGAGATGTGTAATATCAGGGTGGGTAGACTAGAATGTAAAGTGTAGTCAGGTAAGGGGGGCCATGAGATGTGTAATACCAGTGTGGGTAGACTAGAATGCAATGTGTGAGGGAGCAAGGCATCTGAATAGAATTGCACAATTTGGAACATGAGTAGTTGTCTTTGATAATGCAGAGACTTAAAGACATCAGGCTCTGCATTTGCTGGGAATGAAATTCACAGAACATACAAAAAATACAGATTTACTGGGGCATTTCTGTGTCTAATCACCCACTGCCCACAATCACTGCTGCAGCATAGATTAGAAATTACTATTTACCTCATTAAATGCCACCTGCTTTTGAAACTTTAAAAAGTGTTTTAGCACAAGTAAAACATAACAAACAAATCCTCAGTGTATATGTATGTATGTGTATATATATATATATATATATATATATATATATACACACACACACACACACACAGTATATCTATCTCTATTTAGCTATTGTTTTCCATTCCAGCAGTTAGCAGGTTAAACATACTGTGATAATATCTGTCTAATTTCAGGCTGTGTAACATCTATATAAACTAGGGTTCTTTGTAGTGTCCTGATATACAGATGCTTAAGGATTAATAATTGATCCCTTGCTTGCTTGGAACTTGCTGTAAACTTATTTTTCCTATGTCAGTTAAGTGCTTGAGAGTAAGGGAGGAGATGAGGAGCTTGATGGTTTAACCTGCATTAAAGGCAAGGCTGGATTTGCCTACCAGGATACCAGGAGATTTCCCGGTTGGCTGCAGCAGCTGGGGCTGCAAAACTACAATTTTTTTATTTTTTTTTTAAATAATTTTTATTGAGGTTTGGTTATTGGCATACAAATAGTAAATTGCAGTAAAACTCAGTTTCAATACAATGTTTTGTTAGCATAACATGGTTTACATGGATCAATACAAAAATAAAATGAGGGAATATGCTGCTTGCATGTTACAGAAAGAAAACCATTGGGAATACTTTCAATATTACACTATATGATAAATATACCAATCAAAATTTGAACCCTCTCTACAACTCAGGAGCCCACTTTTGGACCTCAAATAAATTAGAATGTAATGTTTCGAGAGAGGGTAACCTAGATTAAAGGAGACCACTTGGGATCTCATAAAAAGAACCTAAGGTTTTACAATATGATTTTTTTTTTAAAAAAACAAAAGAAAAAAAACAAAGAATGGCTACCCCTTCATGTAAGTTAGTGGCAGTCCCTGGTCCTCAACAGGGTAAAATAAAGAGTATAGAGGGGAGGAAAGAAAAAAGGGATTATATATGACATTAAGTAGGTACTTTTAAGCACTAGAGCCCATTTATGGGTCTTATAAGATATAATGCACTGTTAAAACAGGGAACTTTCAACTGCTGATACATATGGAGGGCTAAGATTATCTGACATCATCAAATGGAGGATACACTCTGTGCAGTCATAGCAGTTGTTATTGTAAAAAATCCTGAATTATAAAATGTTAGGAGGATACAATAGAAAACCAAGTGAAAAAAATTATAGTGTTGGCTTAAAATCTCCATGTATCTCATATACATTTTTAAGCAATACGCTGTACGTTACTTGTAGAAACAGGTATACTTACACCAAAATAATTGTACCTATTAGCGAATACCATAGAAAGCAACAGACACTATTATTTTTATTTTAATACCCGAGTCATCTTACCTGTTTTAACAAAATATACTTGCAGAGACACGCAGTTAGACCAGATTCCGGAAAGGATTAAAATAAAACCACTATGTCTCTATTTTTGAACAGACGCACAACTACATCATGTGCAGATGATTTTTTTGATAACTCCGAGAACACCAATGAGTCTTTGGAGAATCTGTTAAGAGAAGTAGAAAAACTAATGTCTAAGGAAATTAAATACCATCTTGAAATAGTTACATTAGAAAAATATTTAAAGGAACAAATTACACCAAGGGGGCTGAGAATATTAAAAAATCCGACATTTGGACAGGATAATTTAATGTTTATAACAAAATGGAATCATATTTTAGAGGAATGTACTAAGAAACTCATGAATCTAATTATAAGTGAGAGAAAAAAATTATTAGATGAAGCGAATGAAGAAATCAATATGTTAGAGCAAAAAATAATCCCACATATGAATAATAAAAGTTACAATGAATTATCACAAAAAATAGCTGACAATTTGGATACCTTAAAGAAAGAAATAAAAAATACTAAAAGAAAGAAATATTTTAGAGACCATGAGGATTATAAAGAAAGGAAGGAAAGGAACTTTAAAATCAAGAATATGAGAGTAAATAATTATAATAATGGTAAAGAAAAATTCTTTGTAGAGAATAGAAATAGCGAAATGAGACCCGGATATTACAATAGAAATACATATAATAATAGTAATAAAAATAAACATCATTATCATACTCTGGCACATAGAGAGAGAAAACTATTACTCACATAACAACGAAAAGGATTCCAGACAAGGGTACAAAAATAATCAACATCAGTCAGGGGATAGGAATTATGCACAACATACGGGGAATTACCACCGTATAGAACAGGAAAGGAAGGAAGATAATGAATGGCAGCAACCTAGAAATCCCTTTAAAAAACAAAGAGTTTATTATCAGGAAGATATCCCTACATATAACAGATTCGAGGACCTAAACAGATTTAGCTCAGAGGAAGATGAGGAGGTTTTTTTAGAAGCAGGCAAAAGAAAATACAATCGCACAAACTCGGATCTGTTCAACAAAAGGAGAAGGAATATGGACAGAACAGAGTACTAAGAAAAAAGAATAAAATAACTAATAAGAACATAACTGAAGTAACAAATAATGACAACAAAAAGACAGGAAAAGGTATCTTCAACCTATCCAAGATAGAACTAACAAGAGCACAAACTTCTGTTCTGGACAAAGGTCTTAATTTCGCACACAGCTATAGAATCAATAAATTTGATACCTATATAGGAGTGCAGAAATTTATACGCAATTTATGTATCAAAAAATACTTTCTTAACAGTCCTATTGTGAACAATAAGATCCCTGACTCTAATAAATATAAACATGCAGAAGTCAAAAATAGGTCATTATTTAATCCTACGCAATATAGGTCAGCCCCAATGGAAACATTTTTAGAATTAGTTCATAGAGACATTAAATATCTCAAAACCAACTACACTTCAAATTTGACCAAAGTAGAACAAATAGCACTTAAAGAATTACAGGATAATGACAAGATAGTGGTGAAGCCGGCCGATAAGGGCGGAGGCACTGTTATAATGGACAGTGAAAAGTATAATGAAGAGTGTCTCAGACAACTGAATGATTTAAATACATATAAAAAATTAGACTCAAATCCTGTTTTTGTTTATAGAAAAAGAATTGAGAAATATTTGAATGAAGGACTTAAAGAAGGTATTTTAAACAAGAAGGAGTATCAATATTTATGCAACCAATTCCCCAAAACTGCCAGTTTCTATATACTCCCTAAAATCCATAAAGATCCCATAAACCCTCCAGGGAGGCCCATTGTGTCTGGGGTAAATTCACATACTAGTAATCTATCTGCATACATAGATTCATTCCTACAAACATACGTTAAGAATACAAAATCCTATTTGAAAGACACCATTAGTATATTAAATCATCTGGAAGACATCCAATGGAATAAAGAGTGGATGCTAGTCACTGGAGATGTCACATCCCTATACACCATAATAGATACAGAATTAGGGATTACTTCAGTACGTGACATCTTAAAAGAGGATACCACCCTTGATCCCAAACAGCTACAATTTATTTTGGATGGTATTAGGATCATCCTAGAGACTAACTACTTCTGGTTTAATAAAATATATTATTTACAGATAAGTGGAACGGCGATGGGCACCAGATTTGCGCCCAGTTATGCCAACTTATACATGGCCAATTGGGAAAATTTGTACATCTTCAATTCCCCCTGGGCGCAATATCTGGTGTCCTATCGTCGTTACATAGACGATCTGTTCCTGATTTGGTCAGGAACGGAAGGCCAATTAAACGAATTCAAGGAATATTTAAAATCTAACGAGTTTAATATAACTCTTACATGGAACCAGAGTAGAACAAAAGTAGAGTTTCTTGACTTAGAAATATATATAGAAAATGAGGGATTAAAAACAAAAAACTTCTTCAAAAGTATTGATGTAAACAATTATATTAATCTAAACAGCTGCCATCAAAGACACTGGCTAAACAATATACCAAAGGGACAGTTTATGCGCCTTAGGCGCAACTGTAGGGATGAAGCTGTTTTTCACACTCAATCTAAAATACTAAAAGAAAGATTTATAGAGAAGAATTACTCAAGCAATTTCTTAGAAGAGAAAATAGTAGAGGTGGCAAACTTGGACAGAAAAAATCTACTCCAGTATAAGCAAAAAAACAACTGGATATCAAAAACAGAGAATTCAACAAGTAGACTGATTTTGCAACACAGCACCCAAAGTAAAGAGGTGAGAGAAATTATACAAAAACATTGGGGAATTTTATTTAGAGATCCAAGTCTGTCTGAACTCATAGAAGATAAACCGTATATAATGTTTAAAAAGGTTCCAAATTTAAAAGTACAACTCACACATAAAACAATAAAAAAGACAGAGGGTATTAATTCAAATAAAAACTGGTTACCAACATTACAAGAAGGTTTTAGAAGGTGCCAGTTTTGTAGTGCCTGTAAAGAAATGAAAAAGGGACCCAAAATTTGCAATAAATTTTATTCCATGGATGGAAATAGGAAGTATAATATTAGCCAAGTCATCACATGCAACAGTAAAAATGTAATATATTTGTTACGCTGCACGTGTAATCTAATTTACATAGGACGCACCTCCAGACTTTTAAAAATAAGGTTAAATGAACATATATACAACATAAGGAAAGGTTTTCAAAAACATACACTATCAGCACACTTTGACAAAAAACACAATAGAAGAATAGAGGATCTTGAGTTTTTGGGCATCAGGAAGATAGAATCTGGGTGGAAAGGAGGGGATATACAGAACCAATTAGGTCGTTTGGAGATGAAATGGATCCATATTATGGATAGTCTTATACCAAATGGCCTTAATAAGGATTTTGAACTTCATCACTTTCTATAAACAACATACATGCCAACCAATATACTCCGTGACCCTCTAACAAGCAATTTTGAAGAATCCAATTAAATATAAAACTTCCTATCCTTAGTACTAATGTATCAATATAAAACAGTAAAAGCTGACAATTCAAATGTATATATTTTAAATCTAACCATATTATCCGGTAGTAGTCACCAACATTTGCAAATTATGTGTAGATGAATTTTTGTAAGATGACTAGAAATGGGATAGATCTCATTTGTACAATGCATAAGATTCTGTTTTTTGGTAACAATGAGAACATTACGGTTACTAAATATATTTTAGGGTGTATACCTTTAAGATGTATATTTCCCTTTATGCTCCGTATTTACACATTTTCTATTTTCTATTTATATGGTACGTTATATACAGGATAAGTTCGTCTAATGAATTTTAACAAATTTTTTCTTGTCGAATGTTATTAATTTTAATATTTCCTTGTCGAATGTTTCTATCCTTAATAATGTTTATGCATATATTGATGAATGCTTTCACTGTGAATATCTCTACTTGAAGTTGTATGATGACCACAAACCGAAATGTTTGCCCATTTTAAAGATGGAGGACATTGTACCGGATATCCGGTTTAAAGATTTTGAATGACTTAAATTAAGGTTTTGGACATGCGCACACCATCCTTGATAAAGCTTAATGCGAAACGTACGTTGGATTTATCGTTCCCTGGCGCCTTCCTAAGTACCTGCACACCAATAAGAAGAGCAACAGTTACTGGACTTTCTGGGGGAGGTTGTGTGGTTCAGCTTCTACACTCCTTACCACGGTTTCTAGTATTCTGTTAAGCTCATATTGAGCAATTACTACACTGTATTGCCTATACTTATCACAAAAGGTGTTGTTAGCAGGTCTGGTGATGCTATTTTATATATTTTATATATGATGTTTTAATAAATTCATTTATCTGAACAACCAGAACAAGAATCTGTTTTACCCAACAGTATAAATGTGGGTGTGCGCTTCTACCTGAGCTTGGTTATAGCTCCACCGCATGATCAAGAGAGACCACACAGAAGATTGAAGAGTGCCAGGAAGAGTATACATATCCTTATATGAACTTTATTTATCAATTAATTTATGGTTTAATATATATGAGTGGCACCACATATATTAATTCACACCTTTTGGGCTTATTTTATCTTATCTTATCACATTTATTTCACTTAAAATCTCCATGTATCCAGTAGTGGGCTGAAAAATGTATATATTTATCCTACCTGTGTCTACAAATTACATTGTTTAAATAAAAACAATGAATAATAGCCTTGAGTAAACACCTGTACCCATGCTCCCATGTTAGTCTGAACAAATATATAATGAAACAAAACAAAATAAGTAAACCCAAGCAGGACTTCAAGATTTGCAAATATGGAGTAATTGGTATGCATGCAATTGGAAGTTAAACGGTAGTACAATAAATAATAGACTGCTAAGCTTGTCTTAACATAAGTCCGTAGTTATAACAGAGAGCTAACGTAGCAACATAAGATTTTTAGTCTCAAAACTAAACAGGCAGTCACACATCCTGTAAACACATACTAGAATTGTGTAAAGGAACTCTTTGAAAGAAAATGAGGAACATAAAAGCCCTATGTAATGCATTGCACAGTTACCCCACACCGGTTTTTAGTGGAGGACAGTAGTTTCCTAGTATCTTAAATGGATCTCCGGAATCCCAATTGAGCAGCAGCAGTTCTGCATAGCGAGGAACAATTGGGAGCAGTAAAGTCACTAAGGAGTAGTCTTCTTGTGACCATGTTTCTCCTTAGTCTTGAGATAGGTTCGTAACTAGAGTAGTGTTGCTTGTGATAGCCTGTTCTGTACTCACAACCGTAACCACCTCATCCTCTGCCGCACCCTCCATGATAGTGAGTGCCGGACCCTTTTCATAGCTGACCAGGGTAGTTGTGAAGCACTGGGGCCCAAAAGCGCTAACACTCTGACACGCTACTAAGACAGGCTCAATTTGAGTAGTTTGCTGGGATGCATAGGGATCTCTGGATTTAAACGCCACATGTAGCGTTTCTTCAAAAGCAGCATGGTGATCTGCAAGTAGATAGCACAGTTCCTCCAAAGTAGTAATGGTGCTCTCCGTATTGATCCTCTGTGTAAATCATCAAGCAGGCACATTAAACAAGATAATAATAATATAGGAAGTGATTTGCATGATAACACTGCTAGTAACGACAAAGACGCAAGGGTGTTCTGCCGGGGGGTCTAATAGGAGGCCACAACCTCTAATGGATTAATTAAAGCGGAAACTAGCTCAAACATGAAAAAGAATAGTTTCGATCTGGATAGTATACTCCCTTATAGAATATATGGTGCTATTCTGCACTTGATCAGGCAATAAAGGTCAAGTTTTGTAGAGATTATATCCAAGGTCTGGAGGAGCAAGCAGACATGCGACCTATCACGGCCACTGCCCGGAAGTTCCCACACAAAACTACAATTTAAAGGGGTGATTAATGGATGCAATTGAGTTAGAGGGTGCCTACACATCTACAATTTGGCATGTTTTAAATACAAACTAAAAAGGAGTATCCAAAGTAATCTTTGAGAAAAATGGTGTGTGCGCATTATACTGAGTAAACGGAAAATAGGGCTTGTCACCAAATTTTCTAGGGCTGCTTAGTGCTTTTTATTCCTAGTCTGGCCCTGATTAAAGGGCTATAATAGTACAAAAGAAAATGCTCCAATATGTTAGCACATATACAGTATTACTGCACTGTTGCTTGCATACAACTATCTGTTTAAAACATGCAAATGGTTTACAATCATAGTTTAAGTAATCTCCAGAGCAGAAGTGCACTACTGGAAGTTACCTAAACACATTTGGTGAGCCAATCAACAGCTAGCTCCCAGTAGTGCATTGCTGCTGGGGATATGTACATATTTTTAACAAAGGTACCCAAAAGAACAAAGTAAATGTAATAATAAAAGTGAATTTAAAAATGACATCCTCTGTCTGAATCATGAAAGTATATTTTATCCTATTTCTTTAAGCAATAAGTATTGCTAAATTATAGTACTATTATTTTACGTGCTTGTTATGAGGTGGATTGCAGTGGGTGGGATATGCAATCCATAAATAGGCGTGGCTATGCTCTAAAGTGTCCCTGGATTTTTTTTTCATGTTGCCAACTACGTTTGGTCTCAAACACTGGATGATAGTGTTCCTAGAAATCTTATCCATAGGTGAAAAAGTGGACAGTGCTGGTTCCAGAGGCGATGGGCTTTTTTTTTTTTGACATTTTTTTCTGCAGGTCATTTTGAAATAAAATGAAATGTTAACTTAGGCAGTTACAATAAAGCACCAACTCAATTGCCATGTGTTGATTAACTGGAGAATAAATACATTTTAAAAGTTTTATAATATATTGCAGCAGTTAAAAATTGCTTTGCAAATTAGCTGGAGAGAAAAATACATGTTAAAGGGACATAATACTCATATGCTAAATCACTTGAAACTGATGCAGTATAACTGTAAAAAGCTGACAGGAAAATATCACCTGAGCATCTCTATGTAAAAAAGGAAGATATTTTACCTCACAATCTCCTCAGCTCAGTAGAGTAAGTTCTGTGTAAAAAGTTATACTCAACTGCTCCCAGCTGCAGGTAAAAAATTTTTAAAAAAATGAAGAAATGAACAGCAGCCAATCAGCATCAGCAGTGCTGAGGTCATGAACTTTTACTGTGATCTCATGAGATTTGACTTGACTCTCATGAGATTTCATTGTAAACTTCCTTTACCTGATTGGTGAAATAAGATGAGAGTGCACAATGCTCATCCCTTCAGATGTCCCAGGACAGACACACTAAAATGCTGTTTAGAAATCCTTTACAATGGGAGGTGGCTACTGAGGAACTTTTGAGGTAAAATATCTTTCTTTTTTACATAGAGATGTTCAGGAGATATTTTCTAGTCAGCTTTTTACAGCTATGCTGCATCACTTTCAAGTGTTTAAACATTTGGGTATTATGGCCTTTTAAGTTTTTAAAATGTCTCTTGAATAAATTTGTTTATTGGTCTAACATTACATAATTAGAAGGTAAAAATGTAGTAATAAATAGGTGCATTGCTCACAAGAACTTCTTACAGTCAGGAGTCACAGCTTTGCACCCCTGAGAGCCAGACATCAATCAATGCGTTGCCATTTTGCAGCGCTGCTCCGTATTTGACTGTTCTCTTTCCTCTTCACTTTTCTCTGGCTGCACTATGTTAAGGAAAACTTACACAGTGCAGCCAGAACAAAGCCCTGTTTGAAGATAACAGCCTGATGTGGAGCAGCTCTGCAAAGCAAAAGCCCTTACTTCCTGCATGTGTCCAATTCTTTCTGCAGGCATGCTGCATTTTTTGCGATGCCATCTCAGATTACAGAATGTCTGCCTTGGGGGTGCTGGGGGAGTAACAAATTGCATGTAACAATTTGTTGAAATAAAAGTTATTTTGTAGAGATGGATATGAAATCTGCAAATACTAAAGATACCTATTTGACTGGGAAATAATTACTCTTTTCTTGGTTGTTTGACCAGCTTTGTTGATAAGCAGTCCCTTCTGAAGGTACCTGAATGAAGTTGAAGATGGTGAAAATTTTAAATCTATATTCTCAAATCTTAAAAATTAGAATGATTTTTTTCCAACATTACCAGCCCATTGTAGGACTGATTCACTTTTTTCATGGAATATAAGTATTTTTTTTTCTTTTTTCAATACCCAGGCCCGTGGGATTGGCTTACACTTTCAGAGTGAAATACATGTTTTTTTTTCTTCTTTCTCATTTTTTGTTCTCTTTTCACAATACCCACCCCATTGAAGATCTGGCTTACTCTCTCAGAGAGTAAAATGCACGTGTGTGTGCTTTTTTCCACTCTTTTCCATTCCACCAGCCCTTTGTAGGACTTGCTTACCTTTTCAATGAATGTAAATTATTTTTGTTTGTTTTTTCCCACAAGATCTGATTACCCTCTTAAAGGGACAGTTTACTCAAAAATTGTCTCCCCTTTAATTTGTTCCCGATGATCCACTTTACATGCTGGAGTGTATTCAATTGTTTACAAGTAGTTCCTTTACCCTTATATTGGCATCTGAAATAGTTGATTTAGCATGTGGTATCCCCACCTATTCTGAAAGTTTGTGGCCGCAGGTCCAAGCTATAGATAAGCTTTGTAAACACAGCCAGCAGAAGAAATTACACTCCTAGTGGCATATAGTAGAGATAAGGTAATAAAATTTAGATTTTTCCATTGTTCTCTCCAAGTACTGGTGATTGTTTTATGGACAGATATAAGATAAAGAAACATGTATATGTACACAATGTGATACAGTAATGAAATTTGATTATACAGGTGGCCCTCGGTTTATGCCGGTTCAATTTGCGCCGTTTCAGAATAACAACCTTTTTTTCAGTCATGTGACTGCTATTGAAAAGCTTTGGAAAGCAGTGCACTAATTAAAATAGCCAGTAGGTGGAGCTGTCCGCTTGTTTTGCAGCAAAGTTATGCAACTTAAAGGGCCAGTAAACCTAAAAAATAATGTTATATAATTCTGCACATAGTGCAGAATTATATAACATTATATGAGTACTAGCTTTATAAAACCTAATATATCCGGTGAACTTTTATAAAAACACAGGGTTTTCCAGACCTGCCCTCTGTGCTCTACTGGTTTTCCCTCAGAGCGCATCTGGCCAGCTGTCAAGCAACATCCCGGCCCGACCGCGCCATTACACTCAATGCAGCTCGCTCCTGCTCAAGGTTTATAATGCTGTTTAGCATATAAAGTCTTCATTTCAAAGCTTTAAAAATAATGTATTAGGTGTTACTTATGACAATTTTGAGAGGGGCCTGGAACCTAACTTCCTCACTTCCCATTGACTTACATTATAAAATGGGTTTCAATTTACAACGGTTTCGATTTACAACCATATCTCCTGGAACCTAATCCCGGCGTAAACTGAGGGCTACCTGTACCTACAAGCTCAACCCATTTTATTAGGTTGTGCCTTCAAAACACAAAATCAGAGCTTTAATATACACAAACAACCTTAAAAAGCTAATTTTCATACTTTTTTACTCTGCAGTTGGTAAAAAAAAGCAATTGTAAACACATAAAGGAAAAAACTATTTTACAGTATACTGGCCCTTTAAGGATTGTTTTTTAATTTGTATTAGTGCTATTATTTTTCTGTTGTGTACTTTAATAAGTGTAATCAACTTACGAATTATAATTTTGCAAGCACAAATTACCAGTAGTCAGTATAGAAATGCACGAAGACATGCCCTCAACAATATTTGTGTAACTCGTAATGCCCATATTACAGACATACAACAAACCTCAAATTATCTAATTTAACAAATTTTAGACATCCCCTTTAAATATAATGGTATTCATACTAAAAGGATATCCACTAATGATAAACAGGGGAATCTCCTTGACCCCACCCAAATATGACTGACATGGGGCAGAATTTCAGGGGGAAGAGGGCCACTCTTGGATCCCAAATATACACTAAATGGTAAAATTTAAAAAATTCCCACCAACAAAAAAATGTAGGAAAACATAATTTATGTAAGAACTTACCTGATGAATTCATTTCGGTCATAGTGGCACGAGTCCATGAGCTAGTGACGTATGGGATATACATTCCTACCAGGAGGGGGCAAAGTTTCCCAAACCTCAAAATGACTATAAATACACCTCCCACCACACTCATTCCTCAGTTTAACGGATAGCCAAGTAGTGAGGTGTAAAAAGGAGTAAAAAAGCATATAAAAAGAGCAACTGGAAAAAATATTGTGCTTTTATACAAAAAAATCATAACCACCACAAAAAAAAGGTGGATCTCATGGACTCTTGCCACTATGAAAGAAAGAAATTTATCAGGTAAGTTCTTACATAAATTATGTTTTCTTTCATGTAAGTGGCAAGAGTCCATGAGCTAGTGACTTGTGGGAAAAACCCAAGATGTGGAAGTCAACAGAAGAGTCACTAGAGAGGGAGGGATAAAATAACAGCTATTTCCGCTGAGAAATTAAATCTAAACAATAATTAAGTTTTTTCTTATAAACTTCAAAAAAACTTAAATCATAAGCAGTAGAATCAAACTTACGCCTAGATTTAGAGTTCTGCGTTAGCCGTCGAAACCAGCGTTAGGGGCTCCTAACGCTGGTTTTGGCCGCCCGCTGGTATTTAGAGCCAGTCAGGAAAGGGTCTAACGCTCACTTTCCAGCCACAACTTTTCCATACCGCAGATCCCCCTACGCCATTTGCGTATCCTATCTTTTCAATGGGATCTTCCTAACGCTGGTATTTAGAGTCTTGGCTGAAGTGAGCGTTAGAAATCTAACGACAAGACTCCAGCTGCAGAGAAAAGCCAGGAGTTAAGAGCTTTCTGGGCTAATGCCGGTTGATAAAGCTCTTAACTACTGTGCTCTAAAGTACACTAACACCCATAAACTACCTATGTACCCCTAAACCGAGGCCCCCCCCCCCACATCGCCACCACTCTATTTAATTTTTTTAACCCCTAATCTGCCGACCGTACACCACCGCAACCTACGTTATCCCTATGTACCCCTAATCTGCTGCCCCTAACACCGCCGAACCCTATATTATATTTATTAACCCCTAATCTGCCGCCCTCAACGTCGCCGCCACCTACCTACAATTATTAACCCCTAATCTGCCGACCGGACCTCACCGCTACTATAATAAAGTTATAAACTCCTAATCCGCCTCACTCCCGCCTCAATAACCCTATAATAAATAGTATTAACCCCTAATCTGCCCTCCCTAACATCACCGACACCTAACTTCAAGTATTAACCCCTAATCTGCCGACCGGACCTCACCGCTACTCTAATAAATTTATTAACCCCTAAAGCTAAGTCTAACCCTAACACTAACACCCCCTACGTTAAATATAATTTTTATGTAACAAAATAAATTATTTCTTATTAAATAAATGATTCCTATTTAAAGCTAAATACTTACCTGTAAAATAAACCCTAATATAGCTACAATATAAATTATAATTATATTGTAGCTATTTTAGGATTAATGTTTATTTTACAGGTAAATTTGTATTTATTTTAACCAGGTACAATAGCTATTAAATAGTTAATAACTATTTAATAGCTACCTAGTTAAAATAATTACAAAATTACCTGTAAAATAAATCCTAACCTAAGTTACAATTAAACCTAACACTACACTATCAATAAATTAATTAAATAAAATACCTACAATTAAACCTAACACTACACTATCAATAAATTAATTACATACAAATACCTACAAATAAATACAATTAAATAAACTAACTAAAGTACAAAAAATAAAAAAATAATTTACAAACATTATAAAAAGATTACAACAATTTTAAGCTATTTACACCTACTCTAAGCCCCCTAATAAAATAACAAAGCCACCCAAAATAAAAAAATGCCCTACCCTATTCTAAAATAAAAATTTAAAAGCTCTTTTACCTTACCAGCCCTTAAAAGGGCCTTTTGTGGGGCATGCCCCAAATAATTCTGCTCTTTTACCCCCCCAACATTACAACCCACCACCCACATACCCCTAATCTAACCCAAACCCCCCTTAAATAAACCTAACACTAAGCCCCTGAAGATCTCCCTACCTTATCTTCACCATGCCCGGGTATCACCGATCGGTCCAGAAGATGCTCCGAAGTCTTCATTGAAGCCTAAGCGGGGGCTGAAGAGGTCCATCATTGGGCTGAAGAGGTCCATCATCCGGCTGAAATCTTGATCCAAGCGGGGGGTGAAGAGATCCATCATCCGGCTGAAGTCTTGATCCAAGCGGGGGCTGAAGAGATCCATCATCCGGCTGAAGTCTTCTATCAAGCGGCATCTTCAATCTTCTTTCTTCCGGATCCATCTTCATCCCGCCGACGCGGAACATCCATCCTGGCCGACGACTTCCCGACGAATGACGGTTCCTTTAAGGGACGTCATCCAAGATGGCGTCCCTCGAATTCCAATTGGCTGATAGGATTCTATATTCTATCTTAGAGGAAGTGGCCAAGGCTGGCAACTGGACATCCGGACAAGATCCACATACCAAAACCTGTGAGACCATGCTGGTGCTACCAGGAACACATTAGACTGTTTCATTATGATCTTGGAGATCACCCTTGAAAGACGAACCAGAGGCGGAAAAATGTAAGCAGATTGAAAAAAACAAGAAACTGCTAACGTATCCACAATCTCTGTCTGAGGATCCATGAACCTGAAAAGGTATCTGGGAAATTTCTTGTTTAGATGAGAGGCAAACAGAACTATTTCTGGAAGGCCCCACATCTGTACAATCTGAAAAAACATCTGGATGGTGAGACCACTTCCCTGGATGTAAAGTCTGGCAGCTGAGATAATCCACCTCCCAATTGTCTACACCTGGGATATGAATCGCAGAAATAAGACAGGAGTTGAATTCCGCCAAAAAAAGTATTCAAGTATTCCCTCCCTGATGATTGACATATGCCACAGTTGTGAGATTGTCTGTCTGAAAACTAATAAAACATTCTCTCTTAAATTGAGACCAAGCCTGAAGAGTTCTGAAAATAGCACAGAGTTCTAAAATAATGATTGGTAACCTCGCCTCTTGAGATTTCCAAACCCTTTGTGCTGTCAGCAAACCTCAGACAGCTCCCCAACCTATAAGAGAAAACAACAATATGAGGGAAACACTTCTAAGGTTCAATATAAGCTACACCTAAAAATTACAACCTTCCTCAAGATGTAAATAATAATAATGAAAACAGACAATAAGGTGAGCGCTAAATTAATAGCAAATTGAGAAAATAAAATATGTGATAGTGTCTAAAAAATGTATATGATACCTAATATATAAGGTAAGCACTAAATGAGATAGTATAAATTGTAATAATTTACGATAACTGTTATACTATATAACGGAATAAAAGAGACCTAAAGCTCTGTTAAAAATGTAAACACTTTAATATGCAGGTGAGTAAATTCATATAAACATTAAAAACACTAAACCTTGCAAGGTATTAACTAATAACTAAAATGGCATTGAGTGAGATGCAATATGTCAGGAACAATATTTTTTGGAACAATATGTGCAAACAATTAAAATAATAACAATATCTAAAAAAAATCTAAAAAAAATTAGAAGTGCATTTCTTGATAGGAATACAATGCAAGTCTAAAATAATGTCTCTTAGAACGGTGGTTAAATAACCGTAAACAGTACCTTAATAGACCAAGAGCCCTTTTGGGAGGATTAGCAGTTATATCTTTCAACAACCGCTAATGAAAGAACAATGCTACAAAAAGTGTTGATTTTGATGATTTTGCAGGTTAGGTGGAGAACATAGATCGTGTAATTCACTCCAGAGTGTGTCGTAGTAGGAAAGAGTGACAGCTGAGTCAGCTCACAATCCAAATCTTGGGATTGGTGGGTTACTATAAGCGATAATTTCAACAGACAGCATCTGTAATTGAGTGCTGCAATTCCAACAGACAGCGTCTGTGTGTGTTTTGATATTCCAGAAAGACAGCGTCTGATTGATAGTTTCCCACAGGTGATGAAGCAATGCAGAGGCTGTAGTGATTTCTTACAGACAGCGTCTGTATAAAACAATGGATTTCCTGACAGACAATGTCTGTTCTATGTTTAAGTAAACTGCGAGATCCTGCCAATCACTAAGTTAAAAGTGATTTGCACCGAGGACTCCTAAATGCAGTGTTATTAAAAGTTCCAAACAAATGTCAAAGTAACAGTGAACTCTCTACCGGTTTTGGCCCAGGTGGCCTTTATCAAGATCAACCTATAAGAATGAAAAGGGACACTATGGTAGGAGACCCAGGAGGATCCCACTGCTGACACAGAAGCATAAAGACAGACTGGAGTTTGCCAAAACTTACCTGGGGAAGCCAAAATAATTATGGAAGAATGTGCTGTGGACAGACTAAACAAAATTACAGCTTTCTGGTAAAGCCCATCAATCTACTGTTTTCAGTAAAATAAATTAGGCTTTTAAAGAAAAGAATACAGTGCCTACAGTCAAACATGGTGGAGGTTCACTGATGTTTTGGGGTTGCTTTGCTGCTTCAGGCACTGGATGTCTTGACTGTGTGCATGGCATTATGAAATCTGAAGACTTCCAAAGAATTCTGTGGTGCAATATAGGGCCCAGTGTCAAAAAGTTGGGTCTCCGTCAGAGGTCATGGGTCTTACAGCAGGACAATGACCCAAAGCAGATGTCAGAAGCACCCAGAAATGGTTTAAGACAAATCACTGGAGAGTACTGAACTAGTCAGCAATGAGTCCAGATCTCAATCCCATATCATCTGTGGAGAGATCTCAAAACAGCAGTTAGGAAAAGGAACCCTTCCAATCTGAGAGATCTGGAGCAGTTGGCGAAAAGGAGAGTGATCCAAAATTCCAGTAGAGCGGTGTAAAACTCATTGATGGTTACAGGAATTAATTGATTTCAGTTAATTTTTCCCAAGGCGTGTGCTACCAAATATTAAATTGTGGGTGCCAGTCATTTTTTCCAGTCCATTTTTGGAGTTTTGCATGGAGATTTGGCTTTTTTTTCCCTCCACTTTTTTTGTCATACAATACAAACAAAATAAATAAATACATAAACATGAGAATGCCTAAAGATTTGCAATTGCAACAATTTTCTTGCAAAGTGGTGAATTATCTGACAGAGATGCATGGGTGCCAATATTTTTGTCCATAACTGTATATGTGTGTCTTTTACAAATTAGATTGCACTTTGTATGTCTTTTAAATTAAAACTGAAAAACTTTCAGCTTCAGTTTCCCAGAGAGCATTATTACTTTCTATGGGCCACTACATTCACTACAATTTAAATTGCTTTCAAACAAACTTCAGTTTTAGTTTGCAATGCAGCAAATTCAATATGCAATATAATTTGTAAAAGTTACACATAAATATACAAAGTATGATCCTAATTTGTTAAAGTAACACAGAAACTTTCAAAACATAATCAGAATTTGTAAAACCACTGCTAGAGCTAAATATAAACATATTAAAATATAAATGAGAAAGTGCAAAGATTAAATGCTATAATACTGAAAGGACCCAATCTAAAGTGTAAAGTAATCTAAAATACAAAGCACAAAGTGTAATAGTAACAAAACTCTCATATCATGCAGTGTTATATTGCATTGGACTTGTCTCTAGTTAATATATAGAAATGAAAAAGATCTCGCTGTGCTGGAGAGTTCCGCCCTTTTTCTTTTGAATATTCAGTGAGTTCAGCCCCTGTGAAGTCTTAAGCTGTGATATTCAAAACATGTCTGCTCAAGTGAGATATTCTAAAATGACCCCCAGCGCTGCGACATCCCTAGTGAAATTTTCAAAAGGCAGGTTTTGCTTTACTTCACCAATGGCCGTTCCCTGCATTTCTTTATGTGGCAATATAGCACTGCATGACATGACAGTTCTGCTGCATTTACACTTTGTATTTTTTATCACTTTACACTTAAGATTACATTGTATTACATTTAAACTTTGAACTTTCTATTTTGCATTTTATTTTACGTACAGAAGTGTATTTAGGAAAGTGATTACAAAGCAGACTTCAGAGGCAGAACTCACTGAATTTTCTAAGAAAAGGGGAGGAACCTGGAAATCCCAGAGAGATGAGAGATGCCTGCCATAAAAGTAATGAAGCTCTTTGGGATACAAAATTTCACATGGGAGAGAGCCCAGCCAAATGCCCTTTTTAGGGCAATCCTTAGAGTATGTTTTTTTATATGGCCTTTTTTGGGGGGAGGGGTTACTTGTATTTTAGGTTGTTTGTTTTTTTGTGAAGGAAAAATAGCTGTATCACTTTAGGGCAATGCCCTACAAAAAGCACTGTCTAAGGGTTATTGTTATAGTTTAGTGTTAGTATCTATATATTTTTTTATATTTTGGGGTGTTTTTTTTTTTTTAATAGAGGCTTTTGTTTTAGAATAGGCATAACTTTGGGTTTGTTATTTTTGGTAGTGTTGTTTTTTATTTTCTGTAATGTTAGTTTTTTTTGTGTGTGTAAATTAGTGTTTCTTATTTTTTTGTAATTTAGGGGTTTTAGATTAGAGGTGGGTAGGGGTAGTTCGCGTTGGTGGGTTGTAGCTTTGTAGGGGTCAATAGGTTAGGGGTATTGGCAGTATAGGGGTTAAGTAGAGAAGGGGTTAGTGCGGTGGGCTATTGGCGGTATAGGGGTTAATAGGTTAGGACGTTTTACACACAAAACAAAAACAATCTTGCGCTATATCTGCAAATATGGAGCCAAAATACACAGTGATATTACTAATTGACCAAAATCTGGATGCGTTCAGTAATGGACAATATTCATATTTTCCTGGACACCAGTGAGGATTTTTGAACTTGAAAAAGTATTTTCCAGTGAAAACAGTTCTGTCCATGACACTGGCATACACTTGAAATACAGAACCAATAGTGCTGCTCCCTTTCAGCCGGGCTCTCCTCTGATATAGATTGATATATGCAAAGCAAAAAAAAATAAGCGCACAGAATCAACGATTTAAGTGTATTTTAATCAACAAAAAATTGCCCTTACTGAATGTAAGCCAAATTAAAACCTCCAGTAAACTTGTGCAGAGTACAAGACGATCAGGAGTACAGATGGCTTTTTCTTCCCCGTGGCCGCCAGCTCCCCGGTGTCTCCGGAAACCTCAGAGGCTGCGATCACGTGATGATCCAATACAGCGCACAGTCCGACTCAGCTGGTAATTAAAATATTTAGAAATACTCTGCTCGTTTCTCCCAGTCCGCGGACAGGGTTTTTCAAGAGGACAGAATCGGATACGTGTATGCACTTCCTTCCTTCCTTCTAAAGACCTTTCCAGGGCACACCCCTGACAAGGGGGGGGGTGTAGTGAAAATCTCTCCTTTCATTGGTTACTTTGCAGCAAATCAGTTTAAGCATTTGGAGGGTATGTATACACAATTCACTCTGTAAATTTACATTGACTTTAGTGTGCGATCCAGAACACCGCAAGAGCAACATGACCTATGTCAAATTGGATAAATTATAGGGACATGAAACTCAAAAATTTCCTTTCATGATTTAGGTAGAACATAGACTTTTAAACAACTTTCCAGTTTTACTTCTTTTATCAAATTTACTTCATGCTCTTTGTATCATTTGTTGAAGGAACAGCAATGCACTACTGGTTTCTAACTGAACCCATGGGTGAGCCAATGACAATTGGTATATATATGCAGCCACCAATCAGCAGCTAGGACCTAGGTTCTTTGCTGCTCCTGAGCTTACCTAGATAAACCATTAAACAAAGGATAACAAGAGAAGGAAGCAAATTAAAATAAAAGAAGTAAATTGGAAAACATAAATTATGCTTACCTGATCATTTCTTTTCCATCAAGGGGAGGAGAGTCCACTGCTTCATTCATTACTGTTGGGAATTAAGAACCTGGCCACCAGGAGGAGGCAAAGACACCCCAGCCAAAGTTTAAATACCTCCCCCACTTCCCTCATCCCCCAGGCATTCTGCCGAGGGAACAAGAAACAGTAGGAGAAACATAAGGTTATAAATGGTGCCAGAAGATTAATTACATTTAGGTCCGCCCATCTGTGATACGGACGGGAGCCCTGGACTCTCCTCCTCTCGATGGAAATGAAATTATCAGGTAAGCAGAATTTATGTTTTCCATCTAAAGGGCTTCATAGATTACTGTTGGGAACATATACCCAAGCTCTAGAGGACACTGAATGAAACCGGGAGGGTAAAAGGCGGACCCTAATCTGAGGGCATCACAGCCTGCAAAACCTCTCTCCCAAAAACAGCTTCCGCAGAAGCAAAAAAAGTCAAATTTGTAAAACTTTGTAAAAGTGTGTAAGGAGGACCAGGTAGCCGCCTTACAAATTTGCTCCATAGAGGTCTCATTCTTGAAAGCCCAAGACGAAGCCACAGTTCTAGTCGAATGAGCCGTGATCCTCTGAGGAGGCTTATGTCCCGCTGTCTCTTAGGCCAAGCGAATCAAGCTCCTCAATCAAAAGGACAAAGAAGTAGAAGAGGCTTTCTGCCCCTTGAGCTTCCCTGAATACACCACAAAAAGAGATGTAGACTGTCTGAAATCCTTTGTAGCCTGAAGATAAAACTTTAAGGCACGAACCACATCCAGGTTATTAAGTCTCCTCTCCTTAGAAGAAGGGTTAGGACATAAAGAAGGAACAACTATTTCCTGATTAATGTTACGGTTAGACACCACCTTGGGGAAAAAAACCAAACCAGTGCGAAGCACAGCCTTATCCGGATGAAAAACCAGATAAGGATGTTCCCATTGCAAGGCAGCCAGTTCAGATACTCTGCGTCACGATGCAATGGCCAACAGGAAAAGAACCTTCCAGGACAGAATCTTAATGTCAATGGAGTGCATAGGCTGAAACGGAACCTTCTGCAATACCTTAAGGACCAAGTTTAAGCATCGAGTAGCAGACAGTCTAAAGACTTGGAGAAAGATCAGAATCCTGGATACCTTCACCTTATGCCAAGGATATCCATGCTTCTCACACCAGGACATGTAAGTCCTCCACACCTTATGGTAGATGCGACGAGTGACTGGCTTCCTTGCCTGAATTAGAGTATCAATCATACTTTCAGAAAAACCTCTCTTGGCCAAGACTAGGCGTTCAATCTCCACGCAGTCAGCCTGAGAGAATCGAGATTTTGATGTTGAAAAGGACCCTATTCCAGCAGATCCCTGCAACAGGGTAACCTCCACGGCGGAGAGGATGACATCCCCACCAGATCCGCAAACCACGTCCTCCGCAGCCACAATGGAGCAATCAGAATGGCCGAAGCTCGCTCCTGTTTGATGCCACTACACAAGGTAGAAGTGGTAACTGTGGAAAAATGTAAGCTAGGCTGAACCCCCACGGCACCGCCAAGGCATCTTCTCTGCCTGGGGATCCCTGGACCTCGACCTGTGATCTATCTCCGGCGATCCCCACCTGAGACAAATCTCCACACATTTCGGGGTAGAGAGACCTTTCCCTCGGATGGAAAGATTGCCTGCTGAGAAAAACTGCTTCCCAGTTGTCCACACCTGGAATGTGTATTGCTGAGAGCGAACAGCTGTGGAACTCTGCCCACTCCAAGATCCGAGACACCTCCCTCATGACTAGGGAGCTCCTCTTACCCCCCTGATGGTTGATGTAAGCCACCGAGGTAATGTTATCGGTCTGGAATCTGATGAAACTGAACGACCGCATAGGAGGCCATGCCTTCAGAGCATTGTAGATTGCTCGGAGTTTCAGAATATTTATCGGAAGGAGAGACTCCTCCCGGGTCCATGTTTCTTGTGTCATCCTGGCACCCCAAACAGCTCCCCATCCTGCCAGACTCGTGTCCATGGTCACAATCTCCCAGGACGGTCTCAAGAAGGATGTCCCCATGGACAGTTGCTCCGGACTGATTCACCAAGAGAGGGAGATCCAAGTCCAAGCATCCATATATATCTGCTGTGATAGATCTGAATGATTGCGGTTCCACTGTCTCAACATGCACAATTGAAGAGGTCTGAGATGGAACCTGGCAAATGGAATGACGTCTATGCTGGAAACCATGAGTCCGATCACCTCCATACACTGAGCCACCGAGGGGCTTGAGGAGGACTGAAGGGCAAGACAAGAGGATGCAATCTTCCTGAGTCAATGGTCTGTGAGAAATATTTTTATGGACATAGAGTCTATTATCGTGCCCAGGAACTCCACCCTGTTGTTGGGAACCAGGGAACTCTTTCCTGAGTTGATCTTCCAACCGTGAGATTGGAGCAAAAGAAGAAGAGCCCTCGAATGACCTCTGCAAGACTGAGCGATGGTGCCCGGATTAGGATGTCGTCCAAATAGGGCGCCACAGCAATGCCTCTGGCTCTGGCCACTGCAAGTAGCGCCACCAGAACCTTCATGAAGACTCTCGGGGCTGTCGCCAGACCAAAGGGGAGGGCCACAAACTGGAAGTGTTGGTCCAGAAACGCAAATCTTAGGAACTTGAAGTCGTCCCTGGGAATTGGCACATGAAGGTAAGTGTCCTTCAATTCTATAGTTGTCATGAACTGTCCCTCTTGAACTAGGGGCAGAATAGATCTGATTGTTTCCATTTTGAACAATGGAACACTCAGAAACTTGTTTAAACACTTTAGGTTCAGAATCGGGCGGAACGTGGCTTCATTCTTTGGAACCACAAAAAGATTTGAATAGTACCCTAGACCCCTTTCTGCTTGGGGTACTGGTACAATAACACCACGATAGAGGAGACATCCCTCACACACTCTAGAAAGGCTTCTCTCTTTTCTGGTCTTGAAGACAGGTTTGACAGGAGGAATCTGCCCCTGGGCGGATGGGATCTGAACCCTATCCTTTAACCCTGGGTGACAACCTCCAAAACCAAGGGTCCTGAACATCCTGTAACCAGGCTTCTGAGAAGAGAAATAATCTGCCCCCTACTTGGTCTGGAGACCGGTCGGGGGCCGCCCCTTCATGACGATTTTGTCTCGGCGCACTTCTTGCTCTACTTAGACTTGTTCTAAGAATGAGCCGGATTCCAAGGTACCTTGGACTGGTCCGCTTTCGCGGCGGGCTGCTGTTGCTGGGCCTTGTCCGCACGAAAGGGACGAAAAGTAGATCCTTTAGGCTTAGCCTTCTTATCCTGCAGTAGGAAAGCTCCCTTGCCTCCCGTAACCGTGGACCGAACAGAATATTTCCTTGAAAAGGCAGGGACAACAGCCTCGATTTAGAGGTCATGTCCACAGACCAAGACTTTAGCCACAGAGCCCTGCAAGCTAAAACGGAAAAACCTGACACCTTAGCGTTCAGGCGCATAATTAGCATATTGGCATCACAGATGAAAGACTTGGCGACCTTCAGTGTCTTAATCTTGTCCTGTATCTCGTCGATGGAAGTCTTCCCCTTGACCATTTCACACAGGGATTCACACAATTATGTCACAGCTCCGGAAACCGCGGCTACGGCCGCTGCCGGCTGAAAAACAAACCCTGTGTGTTAAAAAATCTTTCTTAACATGTTTTCCAACTTTTTATCCACGGGCTCTTTAAACGATGAACTATCCTCGAGGGGAATAGTTGTCCGCTTCGCGAGCGTGGAGATAGCCCCATCCACCTTAGGGACAGTACCCCACAGCTCAAGCTGACAGCTAAAGGAAGAAGAAGGGGAAAAGGAAGAACCTAATCTCTCCTATTCATTCTTAATATTAGCCATCTTAACAGGAACCGGGAAGGCCTGAGGCACCACCCTGTCCTCATATACCTTATCAAGCTTAGGAATCGCAGGTTCCTCCGGGAAGCTTCAGTTCCGGAACCTCCAGAGTAGCAAGCACTTGCTTCAGCAAAAAGCGCAAATTCTCTATCCTAAACCTAAAGTCAGGCTCATCCGCAGCCAGAGGTTTAGATGACACGGACTCCGACCCAGAAGGGGCTTCCTCCAAAGAGTTGGAGTGGGCCTCGTTATTGTATAACGCCTCTGATATTTCCATAGGGGTAGACAACCCCTGGGCAGGGCCGCCATGATACGCCCTTGCGCTTAGCAGAACATGGAAAGGCATGGATCACTTTCGATACCGCCGTTTGCAGTTGATCCGCAAAATCTGACGGCCAACGAATCTCTCCCGCAGGAGTAATAGTTGGACCCTGGGGCGCTGCATGTGCGATTGGAGATGAATGCAGGGAACGCACCTCACGGGACAGGGAAGCCTCAGAGGTGGACGGCTCAGTAGTACTAGACATCCGTTTACTTTTAGATGTCGTAACTTTATTAAGGCATGAGGAACATAGTTGAGCAGGCTGTTCCACCAGAACCTCCTCACAATAAACACAGGAATGAGACCTTGTTAAAGAGGGAGAACCCTCTAACACGTCAGAGTCCTCCATAGCTTGCGCTGTTATTATGGACTAGATTAACTTAATAAATAGGCACCTTTATAACCTCAAATGGCCGGGGCACTTACCACCTCCTATGACACGGACTACAGAAACCATTTCGTCTCCTGCGCCGCTGATCAACAGAGGAAGAAAGATAGCCACACCTGGTCACATGGAATGCCTGGGAGGATCGCCCCTAAATAAGGAGAAAACGCGCCAAAAAAGGGCCACGCAATACTCCCGTAAGTCACCTGAAAGTTCCACACATTGCCAGAGCCTCATCTCGCACATAACGCAGCAATGAAACAATAAACAATATCATGTAAAAAAACTCTTTTCAATAATCCCTTTTCCAGGAATATTAACCCTTGATACTTTAAAGATAAGAGGCGTCACACTGTATATATAGATATATAAAGCAAATAACCTTGGGAGCTTGTTAACACTCCCATTTAAATAAATATGGTCTCAACGCAATTAAAAGACCAGGGAAAATGAAAAGGAAAGTAGTTAATTTACATTAAAGGTACTGTTAACTGTTACAGCAACAAATTACTGTTATATAAATACAGTAGTTAGTATCTACTTACAAAGTTCAAATCTAAGAAAAACTAAAGAAAGCAAAATAAAAGTTTAGAACAACTAAAACACCATTAGCGAATATCTATTAAGACAATAAGCCCAAAAAGAGTTGTTTTTTTGTTTTGTGTGTTTTTTTTTTTTTTCTCTCTTTCTCATAGTGTATATGTATGTATATATATATATGTGTGTATGTATATATATATATATATACAGGGAGTGCAGAATTATTAGGCAAGTTGTATTTTTGAGGATTAATTTTATTATTGAACAACAACCATGTTCTCAATGAACCCAAAAAACTCATTAATATCAAAGCTGAATAGTTTTGGAAGTAGTTTTTAGTTTGTTTTTAGTTATAGCTATTTTAGGGGGATATCTGTGTGTGAAGGTGACTATTACTGTGCATAATTATTAGGCAACTTAACAAAAAACAAATATATACCCATTTCAATTATTTATTTTTACCAGTGAAACCAATATAACATCTCAACATTCACAAATATACATTTCTGACATTCAAAAACAAAACAAAAACAAATCAGTGACCAATATAGCCACCTTTCTTTGCAAGGACACTCAAAAGCCTGCCATCCATGGATTCTGTCAGTTTTTTGATCTGTTCACCATCAACATTACGTGCAGCAGCAACCACAGCCTCCCAGACTCTGTTCAGAGAGGTGTACTGTTTTCCCTCCTTGTAAATCTCACATTTGATGATGGACCACAGGTTCTCAATGGGGTTCAGATCAGGTGAACAAGGAGGCCATGTCATTAGATTTTCTTCTTTTATACCCTTTCTTGCCAGCCACGCTGTGGAGTACTTGGACGCGTGTGATGGAGCATTGTCCTGCATGAAAATCATGTTTTTCTTGAAGGATGCAGACTTCTTCCTGTACCACTGCTTGAAGAAGGTGTCTTCCAGAAACTGGCAGTAGGACTGGGAGTTGAGCTTGACTCCATCCTCAACCCGAAAAGGCCCCACAAGCTCATCTTTGATGATACCAGCCCAAACCAGTACTCCACCTCCACCTTGCTGGCGTCTGAGTCGGACTGGAGCTCTCTGCCCTTTACCAATCCAGCCACGGGCCCATCCATCTGACCCATCAAGACTCACTCTCATTTCATCAGTCCATAAAACCTTAGAAAAATAAGTCTTGAGATATTTCTTGGTCCAGTCTTGACGTTTCAGCTTGTGTGTCTTGTTCAGTGGTGGTCGTCTTTCAGCCTTTCTTACCTTGGCCATGTCTCTGAGTATTGCACACCTTGTGCTTTTGAGCACTCCAGTGATGTTGCAGCTCTGAAATATGGCCAAACTGGTGGCAAGTGGCATCTTGGCAGCTGCACGCTTGACTTTTCTCAGTTCATGGGCAGTTATTTTGCGCCTTGGTTTTTCCACACGCTTCTTGCGACCCTGTTGACTATTTTGAATGAAACGCTTGATTGTTCGATGATCACGCTTCAGAAGCTTTGCAATTTTAAGAGTGCTGCATCCCTCTGCAAGATATCTCACTATTTTTTACTTTTCTGAGCCTGTCAAGTCCTTCTTTTGACCCATTTTGCCAAAGGAAAGGAAGTTGCCTAATAATTATGCACACCTGATATAGGGTGTTGATGTCATTAGACCACACCCCTTCTCATTACAGAGATGCACATCACCTAATATGCTTAATTGGTAGTAGGCTTTCGAGCCTATACAGCTTGGAGTAAGACAACATGCATAAAGAGGATGATGTGGTCAAAATACTCATTTGCCTAATAATTCTGCACTCCCTGTATATATATATATATATATATATATATATATATACATGCAATGGTGAGATACCAGCACTCACTATAACCTTGGAAATGCCGGGGTGCTCTCAGAAATGTATAGAAAAGATTGTCCAAAGAGAGCACTGTTTAAACAAAGTGATTTAATTAGAGTTAACGTTTTCGGGGTACAACCCCTGTCCTCAGACTCCTGTGAAGAGAAACAAACAGTGTACACTGTTTGTTTCTCTTCACAGGAGTCTGAGGACAGGGGTTGTACCCCGAAAACGTTAACTCTAAATTAAATCACTTTGTTTAACACAGCGAGTGCTCTCTTTGGACAATCTTTTTATATATATATATATATATATACATATATATATATATATATATATATATATATATAAGGTCCTTGAACCAAATACAAATAAAAAGTAGTTTGTGATGCATAAAATATGTATCTATGCAATGTTTTATATTCATTTTAATTTTCTTTCTTTGTCTTGTAGGCTGTCCTCCGTTTATTCCATTTTCACATTTCTAGTAGGTATACAAAGTTAAAAAATAAACATACCATGAGTGTATAAAAAAGACAACTTGAGTAACTAAATAAATTAAAATACATATATAACAAGTATAGCTAATTTAAAAAAAAACAAAACAAAAAAACAGTTGCATTATATTGGTATATGTGCAATATTTGTGTTTGCTTTTTTTGAATTGTTAGCTTTTAAGGACTGTAGTCTGCCTCCCTCTAGGGGAAATATGAGTAAGTTATTTGTATCAATCACAAAACACACTTTGTCAGAGTTGATATTGCTGATGTTAATCGTTTTTTTACAAAGTTAGCACCATCCTAAAGTTTACAAAGCTGTTGGATTTTTGTTTTGACACTTACCTAGGTATCTCTTTAACAAAGAATATGTGTCACTGATTTTTTTCCAGGTAAGGATGAAGGGACATGTTTTTTTTCAATGACAGGAATACAGCATATGGCACAATTCATCATCATTTTAAATAAAGCTTATTTGTATTTACAAGAAATGAGAGATGGGTAGTTTAAAAGAAGGATTAATAGGGGTTTCCCCTCTGGACCAATAAGAGCATGTTCCATAGATTCAATAAATGGGCCCAGTAAGTCTTTATCACCTCCCATTATCATTTCCACTTTATTTTATAAAGAGAACCTTCTCCTCAACATACCCTCCAACATTCTTTGATTTCTTTAATGAAGGCCAAGTTGAACAGAGAAGGGTAGGGGCAAGATACCATCTCATTGAAGGGACACTAAAGTCAAAATAAACTTTCAAAATTCAGAAAGAGCATGAGGTTTTAAGAGACTTTCCAATTTACTTCCATTATCAAAATTTTGCACATTGTTTTCATATGCACACTTTCTGAAGAACCACCTCATACTGAGCATGTGCACAAGCTCACAGGGTATATGTATACTAGAAACAGCGTAATAGACAAATACACAAAGCAGTGCTTACCAGCCTCTGTGTTCAGTGTCCGGCGTGTGTACTAGGCCTGGGCGATATGGGGGAAAAAAAATCACAATTTTTTACCAAAATTTTAACTGTTAAACATAAATTTCTCACTAAAAAGTGCATTAAACTGTACAGAATCTTAAAGTACATATTTCTCATTGACCAATACAGCCTGAGAGCATTAACATACACACAACAAAACTAGTTTAAATAAAATATAAGTGCAAAAAGATACCTGATGTGCAAGTAATATGAAAATGTATATATATATATATATATATATATATATATATATATACACACACACATATACACACACACACAGTGGCCTCTAGTTATCAACGTGTCTACTTACCTGCCATCGCCGGCCCCAATACGCCCGCCTACGCTCGCCTACCATCGCCGCCGCGGACCTGAATAAGCTCGCCAAAGTTATCAATAAAGCTGTCAAAAAGCCGTGCACCAAGTAAGGGTCGATGAGCAGCGGACTGTGATAGTTATCACTCATCTGATCTCGCTGCTACACTATCATTAAATAAATTAAATTAATTAACTACAAATTACTACAATTAAATACAATTAAATAAACTAACTAAAGTACAAAAAAAAAAAAAAAACTAAGTTACAAAAAATAAAAAAAATTTACAAGATTTTTAAGCTAATTACACCTAATCTAAGCCTCCTAATAAAATTACAAAGCCCCCCAAAATAAAAAAATGCCCTACCCTATACTACATTACAAAAGTTAACAGCTCTATTACCTTACCAGCTCTTAAAAGGGCCTTTTGCATGCCCCAAAGTATTCAGCTCTTTTGCATGTTAAAAAAAAAAAATTCCCTACCGTAATTCCGATTGGCTGATAGAATCCTATCAGCCAATCGGTATTCAAGGGACGCCATCTTGGATGACGTCACTTAAAGGAATATTCATTTAGCAAGTAGACGTCGGTGGATGAGGATGGCTCCGCGTTGGCTGCTTTGAAGATGGCTCCGCTCTGCTCCGGATGGATGAAAATTGAAGACGCCGCCTGGATGAAGACTTCTATCGGATGGAAGACCTCTTCAGCGCCCCTTGGATGAAGACTTCGGCCGCTGCGGATGCCCTCTTCTGTTCCATCGGTGGTCGGCTGGCTGAAGACGGCTAAAGGTAGGATGATCTTCAGGGGGGTAGGGTTAGGTTTATTTAAGGGGGGTTTGGGTTAGAGTAGGGGTATGTGGGTTGTAGGTTTTAATGTTGGGGGGGTTGTATTTTTTTTAACATGCAAAAGAGTTGAATACTTTGGGGCATGCCCCACAAAAGGCCCTTTTAAGGGCTGGTAAGGTAATAGAGCTGTTAACTTTCGTAATTTAGAATAGGGTAGGGCATTTTTTTATTTTGGGGGGCTTTGTTATTTTATTAGGGGGCTTAGATTAGGTGTAATTATCTTAAAAATCTTGCAATATTTTTTTATTTTTTGTAACTTATTTTTTTTATTTTTTGTACTTTAGTTAGTTTATTTAATTGTATTTAATTGTAGGTATTTGTAGTTAATTAATTTAATTTATTTAATGATAGTGTAGTGTTAGGTTTAATTGTAACTTAGGTTAGGATTTATTTTACAGGTAATTTTGTATTTCTTTTAGCTAGGTAGATATTAAATAGTTAATAACTATTTAATAACTATTGTACCTAGTTAAAATAAATACAAAGTTACATGTAAAATAAATATAAATCCTAAAATAGCTACAATGTAATTATTAATTACATTGTAGCTATCTTAGGGTTTATTGTACAGGTAAGTATTTATTTTTAAATAGGAATAATGTAGTTAATGATAGTGTAGTGTTAGGTGTAATTGTAACTTAGGTTAGTTTTTATTTTACAGGTAATTTTGTATTTCTTTTAGCTAGGTAGTTATTAAATAGTTAATAACTATTTAATAACTATTGTACCTAGTTAAAATAAATACAAAGTTACCTGTAAAATAAATATAAATCCTAAGATAGCTACAATGTAACTATTAGTTATATTGTAGCTATATTAGGGTTTATTTTATAGGTAAGTATTTAGTTTTAAATAGGATTCATTTAGTTAATGATAGTGTAGTGTTAGGTGTAATTGTAACTTAGGTTAGTTTTTATTCTACAGGTAAATTTGTCTTTATTTTAACTAGGTAGCTATTAAATAGTTAATAACTATTTAATAGCTATTGTACCTAGTTAAAATAAATTTAAATTTCCCTGTAAAATAAAAATAAATCCTAAAATAGGTACAATATAATTATTAGTTATATTGTAGATATATTAGGGTTTATTTTATAGGTATTTAGTTTTAAATAGGATTAATTTAGTTAATAATAGTAATTTTATTTAGATTTATTAAAATAATATTTAAGTTAGGGGGTGTTAGGGTTAGACTTAGGTTTGGGGGTTAATTAGTTTAATATAGATGGCGGCGGTATAGGGGGGCAGGATAGGGGTTAATAGGTATTATGTAGGTGGCGGCGGGGTCCGGGAGCGGTGGTTTAGGGGTTAATAAGTTTATTAGAGTGGGGGTGGGCTCCGGGAGCGGCGGTTTAGGGGGGAATACATTTATTTAGTTGCGGTGGTGTAGGGGGGGGGGCAGATTAGGGGTGTTTAGACTCGGGGTACATGTTAGGGTGTTAGGTGTACACACTTCCCATAGGAATCAATGGGATGTCGGGCAGCAGCGAACATGAACTTTCACTATGGTCAGACTCCCATTGATTCCTATGGGATCCGCCGCCTCCAGGGCGGCGGATTGAAAACCAGGTATGCTGGGCCGGAAAAGTGACGAGCGTACCTGCTAGTCATTTGATAACTAGCAAAAGTAGTCAGATTGTGCCGAACTTGCGTTCGGAACATCTGGAGTGACGTAAGAATTGATCTGTGTCGGACTGAGTCCGGCGGATCGAAGCTTACGTCACTATATTCTACTTTTGCCGGGCAGCAGGGCTTGATAACTTAGGCGAATCAGCCTCGACACAAATACGCTGCGGAATTCCAGCCTATTTGAGGTCGACGGCTTGATAACTAGAGGCCAGTGTCTTAAAATCTTATAATACTGTTATATATGAGTAGTTACAGTCTGTTTTGCGACAGTGCTTAGGTCTTTCACACAGTGCAGAAAATGTTAATTAATTGTATAGCAGATGCTTTAAATACCTGTGTTAGGGTCTGTTTCTCAGAAATAAATTAGAACAAAACAAACAGTGACATTTTCAAATTCCCAAGATTCCACTTTAACTGAAGAAAGGCAAAAGACATAGCCTATCCCCTGGAGAGCACTAAAGGAAGCACATGCTGTGCAAGGATGGGGTTACATCTGATTCATAATTACTGAGAACATTGAGTGCTCCACAAGGTTCTGATTCCGATGTCAGGGTTAGGCTTTCCCCTGTTAGCTCAGACTGTACATGCACCCAGTGATCATGCAAAAGGTGGTCCAGGAGTCCAGACTTAGAAGCTCTAGTCCAGACAGCCATAGTAAGAGGGGAGAGAAGGTGCTTGCACAGGGAGAGACAGACCCGGTTTACTCGGCAGCGGAGGGCTAGCCTATACAAGCCCCCTCCTGTACGTCATAGGAGGCGGGGCTAAAGATTGCATACTCTCCCAGTTTTTAAATCGCGGTGATTAATTGTGGTTTTAAATCGCATATGCGATTAACCGGGCAGCCCTAATGTGCACTATGTCACACCCCCTATCTGATGCGATCGATAAATCTCAGGAGCCAAGGAAAAAGTGTCTACGCCCAGGACACTAAAAACAGCTAAGCCACACAACAAGTGAACAAAATATCTGGCTGCACTGGGACGGAAAACCTCCAAAGTCGGAATCTTCAATGGGGGCCCATTTATCAAGCTCCGGATGGAGCTTGAGGGCCCGTGTTTCTGGCAAGCATGCAGGCTCGCCAGAAACAGCAGTTATGAAACAGTGGTCTAAAGACCGCTGCTCCATAACCCTGTCCGCTTGCTCTGAGCAGCCAGATAGACATCGCCGCAATTCTACCCGATCGAGTACGATTCGGTTGATTGACACCTCCCTGCTGGCGGACGATTGACCGCGAATCTGCAGGGGGCAGCATTGTACCAGCAGCTCACAAGAGCTGCTGGTGCAATGCTGAATACGGAGAGCGTATTGCTCTCCGCATTCAGCGAGGTCTGGCGGACCTGATCCGCACTGTCAGATCAGGTCCGCCAGACCTTTGATAAATATCCCCCAATGTGTTTATTCAAGGAAAGTGCACTATTAAAAGCAAAAAATACAGGAGTAACAGATATATGCTGATCATTTAAAAACACTGAATGATCAGTAAGACAGCAAACAGCATACACGATTCATGCGGGGCTACCACACTTGATCACTGCTAAAGAGGTTAGTCTGCATACAGTCTATTTAAGGGTAATAGTTAATTAAAAACACGCTTGATCAAATTAAAGGGACACTTAACCCAAATTTTCTCTTTCGTGATTCAGATAGAGCATGCAATTTTAAGCAACTTTCTAATTTACTCCTAATATCAAATTTTCTTTGTTCTCTTGCTATCTTTATTTGAAAAAGAAGGCATCTAAGCTATTTTTTTTATTCAGACCCTGGACAGAGCTTGTTTATTGGTGGATGAATTTATCCACCAATCAGCAAGAACAACCCAGGTTGTTCACCAAAAATGGGCCGGCATCTAAACTTACATTCTTGCATTCCAAATAAAGATACCAAGAGAATGAAGAAAATTTGATAATAGGAGTAAATTAGAAAGTTGCTTAAAATTGCATGCTCTATCTGAATTACAAAAGAAAAAATGTGGGTTCAGTATCCCTTTAACCCTATACTAGACTGCATATATGCCATTGTTGAAAAACCTGACAGTGATATCCAAAAGGATATGGGGTATAATGATTATTTTAAACCAAACTGCTTACAGCTATATTATTCTATGAATATGGGAATAAATATAAAAATAATAATGATAGTAAACAGGCTAAGCTTAACATTTTGAAATACTCTCTTACATAGAACATATATATATATATATATATATATATATATATATATATATATATATATATATATATATATATAGGCTTGCAAAAATAAACAAACATCAGTCTCCCTATTCAGACCTATTGTTGACCTGGTATTAAAGGGAAACTGAACCCAAATTTTTTCTTTCGTGATTCAGATAGAGCATGCAATTTTAGGCAACTTTCTAATTTACTCCTATTATCAAATTTTCTTTGTTCTCTTGCTATCTTTATTTGAAAAAGAAAGCATCAGCTTTTTTGTTCAGAACTCTGGACAGCACCTTTTTATTGGTAGAAGAATTTTCCACCAATCGGCAAGAACAAACCAGGTTGTTCACCAAAAATGGGCCGGCATCTAAACTTACATTCTTGCATTTCAAATTAACGGCTAGATTTAGAGTTTTGTCGGTAACGACCCGCGTAGCTAACGCTGGCTTTTTTTCTCCCGCACCTTTTAAATACTGCTGGTATTGAGAGTTCACAGAAGGGCTGCTTTAGGCTCCAAAAAGGGAGCGTATAGCATATTTACCGCCACTCAACTCTCAATACCAGCGGTGCTTACGGACGCGGCCAGCTTCAAAAACGTGCTCCTGCACAATTCCCCCATAGGAAACAATGGGGCTGTTTGAGCTGAAAAAAAACACCTGCAAAAAAGCAGCGTTCAGCTCCTAACGCAGCCCCATTGTTTCCTATGGGGAAACACTTCCTATGTCTGCACCTAACACTCTAACATGTACCCCGAGTCTAAACACCCCTAACCTTACACTTATTAACCCCTAATCTGCCGACCCCTGCATATTATTATTAACCCCTAATCTGCCGCTCCGTACACCGCCGCAACCTACATTATACCTATGTACCCCTAATCTGCTGCCCCTAACACCGCCGACCCCTATATTATATTTATTAACCCCTAATCTGCCGCCCCCAACGTCGCCTCCACCTACCTACACTTATTAACCCCTAATCTGCCGACCGGACCTCACCGCTACTATAATAAATGTATTAACCCCTAAAGCTAAGTCTAAACCTAACACTAACACCCCCCTAAGTTAAATATAATTTAAATCTAACGAAATAAATTAACTCTTATTAAATAAATTATTCCTATTTAAAGCTAAATACTTACCTGTAAAATAAACCCTAATATAGCTACAATATAAATTATAATTATATTGTAGCTATTTTAGGATTTATATTTATTTTACAGGCAACTTTGTATTTATTTTAACCAGGTACAATAGCTATTAAATAGTTAATAACTATTTAATAGCTACCTAGTTAAAATAATTACAAAATTACCTGTAAAATAAATCCTAACCTAAGTTACAATTAAACCTAACACTACACTATCAATAAATTAATTAAATAAAATACCTACAATTACCTACAATTAAACCTAACACTACACTATCAATAAATTAATTAAATACAATACCTACAAATAAATACAATTAAATAAACTAACTAAAGTACAAAAAATAAAAAAGAACTAAGTTACAAAAAATAAAAAAATATTTACAAACATTAGAAAAATATTACAACAATTTTAAACTAATTACACCTACTCTAAGCCCCCTAATAAAATAACAAAGACCCCCAAAATAAAAAAAATGCCCTACCCTATTCTAAAATTAAAATAGAAAAGCTCTTTTACCTTACCAGCCCTGAAAAGGGCCTTTTGCGGGGAATGTCCCAAAGAATTCAGCTCTATTGCCTGTAAAAAAAAACCATACAATAACTCCCTCCAACATTGCAACCCACCACCAACATACCCCTAATCTAACCCAAACCCCCCTTAAATAAACCTAACACTAAGCCCCTGAAGATCTCCCTACCTTGTCTTCACCACACCGGGTTCACCGATCGGTCCAGAAGAGCCTCCGAAGTCTTCATCCAAGCCCAAGTGGGGGGCTGAAGATGTCCATGATCCGGCTGAAGTCTTCATCCAAGCGGGAGTTGAAGAGGTCCATGATCCGTCTGAAGTCTTCATCCAAGCGGGAGCTGAAGAGGTCCATGATCCGGCTGAAGTCTTCTATCAAGCGGCATCTTCAATCTTCTATCTTCCGGATCCATGTTCATCCCGCTGACGCGGAACATCCATCTTCACCGACGACTTCCCAACAAATGACGGTTCCTTTAAGGGACGTCATCCAAGATGGCGTCCCTCGAATTCCGATTGGCTGATAGGATCAGCCAATCGGAATTAAGGTAGGAAAATTCTGATTGGCTTATGGAATCAGCCAATCAGATTCAAGTTCAATCCGATTGGCTGATCCAATCAGCCAATCAGATTGAGCTCGCATTCTATTGGCTGTTCCGATCAGCCAATAGAATGCGAGCTCAATCTGATTGGCTGATTGGATCAGCCAATCGGATTGAACTTGAATCTGATTGGCTGATTCCATCAGCCAATCAGATTTCTCCTACCTTAATTCCGATTGGCTGATAGAATCCTATCAGCCAATCGGAATTCGAGGGACGCCATCTTGGATGACGTCCCTTAAAGGAACTGTCATTCGTCGGGAAGTCGTCGGTGAAGATGGATGTTCCGCGTCGGCGGGATGAACATGGATCCGGAAGAAAGAAGATTGAAGATGCCGCTTGATAGAAGACTTCAGCCGGATCATGGACCTCTTCAGCTCCCGCTTGGATGAAGACTTCAGTCGGATCATGGACCACTTCAGCTCCCGCTTGGATGAAGACTTCAGTCGGCTCATGGACCTCTTCAGCTCCCGCTTGGATGAAGACTTCAGCCGGATGATGGACCTCTTCAGCTCCCGCTTGGATCAAGACTTCAGCCGGATCATGGACATCTTCAGCCCCCCGCTTGGGCTTGGATCAAGACATTGGAGCCTGGACCAATCGCTGATACCCGGTGTGGTGAAGATAAGGTAGGAAGATCTTCAGGGGCTTAGTGTTAGGTTTATTTAAGGGGGGTTTGGGTTAGATTAGGGGTATGTAGGTGGTGAGTTGTAATGTTGGGGGGGGTATTGTATGGTTTTTTTTTACAGGCAAAAGAGCTGAATTCTTTGGGGCATGCCCCGCAAAGGGCCCTTTTCAGGGCTGGTAAGGTAAAAGAGCTTTTCTATTTTAATTTTAGAATAGGGTAGGGCATTTTTTTTATTTTGGGGGTCTTTGTTATTTTATTAGGGGGCTTAGAGTAGGTGTAATTAGTTTAAAATTGTTGTAATATTTTTCTAATGTTTGTAAATATTTTTTTATTTTTTGTAACTTAGTTCTTTTTTATTTTTTGTACTTTAGTTAGTTTATTTAATTGTATTTATTTGTAGGTATTGTATTTAATTAATTTATTGATAGTGTAGTGTTAGGTTTAATTGTAACTTAGGTTAGGATTTATTTTACAGGTAATTTTGTAATTATTTTAACTAGGTAGCTATTAAATAGTTATTAACTATTTAATAGCTATTGTACCTGGTTAAAATAAATACAAAGTTGCCTGTAAAATAAATATAAATCCTAAAATAGCTACAATATAATTATAATTTATATTGTAGCTATATTAGGGTTTTATTTACAGGTAAGTATTTAGCTTTAAATAGGAATAATTTATTTAATAAGAGTTAATTTATTTTGTTAGATTTAAATTATATTTAACTTAGGGGGGTGTTAGAGTTAAGGTTAGACTTAGCTTTAGGGGTTAATAAATGTATTAGAGTAGCGTTGAGGTCCGGTCGGCAGATTAGGGGTTAATACTTGAAGTTAGGTGTTGGCGATGTTAGGGAGGGCAGATTAGGGGTTAATACTATTTATTATAGGGTTATTGAGGCGGGAGTGAGGCAGATTAGGGGTTAATACATTTATTATAGTAGCGGTGAGGTCCGGTCGGCAGATTAGGGGTTAATAATTGTAGGTAGGTGGAGGCGACGTTGGGGGCGGCAGATTAGGGGTTAATAAATATAATATAGGGGTCGGCGGTGTTAGGGGCAGCAGATTAGAGGTTCATAGGGATAACGTAGGTTGCGGCGGTGTACGGAGCGGCAGATTAGGGGTTAAAAAATTTTAATAGAGTGGCGGCGATGTGGGGGGACCTCGGTTTAGAGGTACATAGGTAGTTTATGGGTATTAGTGTACGTTAGAGCACAGTAGTTAAGAGCTTTATAAACCGGCATTAGCCCAGAAAGCTCTTAACTCCTGACTTTTTTCTGCGGCTGGAGTTTTGTCGTTAGATTTCTAACGCTCACTTCAGCCAAGACTCTAAATACCGGCGTTAGAAAGATCCCATTGAAAAGATAGGATAAGCAAATGGCGTACGGGGATCTGCGGTATGGAAAAGTCGCGGCTGGAAAGTGAGCGTTAGACCCTTTCCTGACTGACTCTAAATACCAGCGGTAGCCCAAAACCAGCGTTAGGAGCCTCTAACGCTGGTTTTGACGGCTAACGCCAAACTCTAAATCTAGCCGTAAGATACCAAGAAAATGAAGAAAATTTGTTAATAAGAGTAAATTAGAAAGTTGCTTAAAATGTCACGCTCTATCTTAATCACAAAGGAAAAAAAATGGGTTCAGTGTCCCTTTAAGGAAAAATATCCATTTTACTTCTTTTTTGCTAAGGCCATACTCCCTATCTCCCCCTCTTTTCGAAAAGGGTACATGGTCTATCGCTTGAAAGGCAGCAAATGTGTGATCCCCACCATGCTCATTCTTAAAGTGTGACGCAACTGATGTAAAAACCTCAGGGTCTACAATGTCCCTTATATGCTCTAATGCCCTTTCTTTCAGAGCTCTCTTAGTCTTGCCTATATATTGATTTTTGCACCCCCTACAAGTCAAAAGGTATATTACATGTGTGGACCTGCAATTCAAACCATACTTAGTATTATTTTCTCTATTAGTGGCATTGGATACAAATGTATCTCCTAGCATCTATGATTAAGTGCAAGTGTGCGCGAAACATGTAAGATTGCTGTTTCCTTCCCTTGTTTTATTGTGTCTTTCTATATCCATGTATTTTTAATTGGAATAAATACCCTCTTCTGTTGCTCAGCAGCCATCTGCTTTTTTCTTTATTTGCCTTTGCGGTAGTCCTCCGCTTTTATGGTTGGCTCCACACACCCCTTTCATTTTGAGTTGGTCTGCTCTACCCCTCTACCCTTTACCCGGCGGAAGTATACTGCAGAAGCACACCATTCCTACACAAAAGTATCTCCCTCTACAACAAAATCTCAAATTTTACACCTGGTCGCCCTACATTTATAAAACCCTGTGCTCTTTAAAGGACCAGTCAACACTGTAGGTTTGCATAATCAACAAATGCATGATAAGAAGACAATGCAATAGCACTTAGTCTGAACTTCAAATGAGTAGTAGATTTTTGTTAAATAAATTGCAAAGTTATGTCTATTTCCACTCCCCCTGTATCATGTGACAGTCATCAGCCAATCACAAATGCATATACGTATATGCTGTGAATTCTTGCACATGCTCAGTAAGAGTTGGTGACTCAAAAAACACAATTTATGCTTACCTGATAAATTTATTTCTCTTGTGGTGTATCCAGTCCACGGATCATCCATTACTTGTGGGATATTCTCCTTCCCAACAGGAAGCTGCAAGAGGACACCCACAGCAGAGCTGCTATATAGCTCATTCCCTAACTGCCATATCCAGTCATTCGACCCAAACAAGCCGAGAAAGGAGAAACCATAGGGTGCAGTGGTGACTGTAGTTTAATCTAAAATTTTGACCTGCCTTAAAATGACAGGGCGGGCCGTGGACTGGATACACCACAAGAGAAATAAATTTATCAGGTAAGCATAAATTATGTTTTCTCTTGTAAGGTGTATCCAGTCCACGGATCATCCATTACTTGTGGGATACCAATACCAAAGCTAAAGTACACAGATGAAGGGAGGGACAATGAGGGTACTTAAACAGAAGGTACCACTGCCTGTAAAACCTTTTTCCCAAAAATAGCCTCCGAAGAAGCAAAAGTATCAAATTTGTAGAATTTTGAAAAAGTATGAAGCGCAGACCAAGTCGCCGCCTTGCAAATCTGTTCAACAGAAGCCTCATTTTTAAAGGCCCAAGTGGAAGCCACAGCTCTAGTAGAATGAGCTGTAATCCTTTCAGGAGGCTGCTGTCCAGCAGTCTCATAGGCTAAGCGGATTATGCTTCTTAGCCAAAAAGAAAGAGAGGTTGCCAAAGCCTTTTGACCTCTTCTCTGTCCAGAGTAAACAACAAACAAAGCATCTTTAGTAGCTTGTAAGTAAAACTTTAAAGTACGAACCACGTCCAGATTATGTAAAAGACGTTCCTTCTTTGAAGAAGGATTAGGACACAATGATGGAACAACAATCTCTTGATTGATATTCTTAGTAGATACCACCTTAGGCAAAAACCCAGGTTTTGTACGCAGAACTACCTTATCTGCATGGAAGATCAGATAAGGAGAATCACATTGTAAAGCAGATAACTCGGAGACTTTACGAGCCAAGGAAATAGCCATAAAAAAGAACTTTCCAAGATAAAAGCTTGATATCTATGGAATGAAGAGGTTCAAACTGAACCCCTTGAAGAACTTTAAGAACCTAATTTAAGCTCCATGGGGGAGCAACAGGTTTAAACACAGGCTTGATTCTAACCAACGCCTAACAAAACGCCTGAACGTCTGGAACATCCGCCAGACGTTTGTGCAAAAGAATAGACAGTGCAGAGATCTGTCCCTTCAAAGAACTAGCTGATAAACCTTTCTCCAAACCCTCTTGGAGAAAAGATAATATCCTGGGAATCCTAACCTTACTCCATGAGTAACAAATCTGTGTAATCCCCATTCCAATGACTGAGCATGCATAATTGCAGCGGTCTGAGATAAAGGCGCGCAAACGGAACTATGTCCATTGCCGCTACCATTAAGCCGATTACCTCCATGCACTGAGCCACCGAAAGGCGCGGAATAGAATGGAGAACACGGCAAGAATTTAGAAGTTTTGATTACCTGGACTCCGTCAGGTAAATTTTCATCTTTACAGAATCTATCAGAGTCCCTAGGAAGGAGACTCTTGTGAGTGGGGACAGAGAACTCTTCTCCTCGTTCACTTTCCACCCGTGCGACCTCAGAAATGCCAGAACTATGTCCGTATGGGACTTGGCAATTTTGAAATTTGACGCCTGTATCAGGATGTCGTCTAGATAAGGGGCCACTGCTATGCCCCGCGGCCTTAGAACCGCCAGAAGCGACCCCAGAACCTTTGTAAAAATTCTTGGGGCTGTAGCTAACCCGAAAGGAAGAGCAACAAACTGGTAATGCCTGTCCAGAAACGCAAACCTTAAGAACTGATGATGATCTTTGTGTATCGGAATATGAAGGTAAGCATCCTTTAGATCCACCGTAGTCATATATTGACCCTCCTGGATCATAGGTAGGATGGTCCGAATAGTTTCCATTTTGAATGATGGAACTCTGAGGAATTTGTTTAAGATCTTTAGATCCAAGATTGGTCTGAAGGTTCCCTCTTTTTTGGGAACCACAAACAGATTTGAGTAAAATCCCTGTCCCTGTTCCTCCTTTGGAACTGGATGGATCACTCCCATAACTAGGAGGTCTTGCACACAGTGTAAGAATGCATCTTTCTTTATCTGGTTGACAGATAATCGTGAAAGGTGAAATCTCCCTTGTGGAGGAGAAGCCTTGAAGTCCAGAAGATACCCCTGAGATGTAATCTCCAATGCCCAGGGATCCTGAACATCTCTTGCCCACGCCTGGGCGAAGAGAGAAAGTCTGCCCCCTACTAGATCCGTTACCGGATAGGGGGCCATTCCGTCATGCTGTCTTAAAGGCAGCAGCAGGCTTTTTGGCCTGCTTGCCTTTGTTCCAGGACTGGTTAGGTTTCCAGGCCGTCTTGGACTGAGCAAAAGTTCCCTCTTGTTTTGTAGCAGAGGAAGTTGATGCTGCACTTGCCTTGAAGTTTCGAAAGGCACGAAAATTAGACTGTTTTGCCCTTGATTTGGACCTCTCCTGAGGAAGGGCATGACCCTTACCTCCAGTAATGTCAGCAATAATTTCCTTCAACCCAGGCCCGAATAGGGTCTGCCCCTTGAAGGGAATGTTAAGTAGTTTAGACTTTGAGGTCAGGTCAGCTGACCAAGATTTAAGCCATAGCGCCCTACGCGCCTGGATGGCAAATCCAGAATTCTTAGCCGTTAGTTTAGTCAAATGAACAATGGCCTCAGAAACAAAAGAATTAGCTAGCTTAAGTGCTCTAAGCTTGTTAAGTACGTCCTCCAATGGAGTCGTTGTCTGTAAAGCCTCTTCCAGAGACTCAAACCAGAACGCCGCAGCAGCAGTGACAGGAGCAATGCATGCAAGGGGCTGCAGGATAAAACCTTGTTGAATAAACATTTTCTTAAGGTAACCCTCTAATTTTTTATCCATAGGATCTGAAAAAGCACAACTGTCCTCAACAGGGATAGTAGTACGCTTTGCTAAAGTAGAAACTGCTCCCTCCACCTTAGGGACCGTCTGCCATAAGTCCTGTGTGGTGGCGTCTATGGGAAACATTTTTCTAAAAATAGGAGGGGGGGAAAACGGCACACCGGGTCTATCCCACTCTTTATTAATCATTTCTGTAGACCTTTTAGGTATTGGAAAAAAGTATTTATCCAGTCTACACAATTTCTCTGGCACTGCAATTGTGTCACAGTCATTCAGAGCAGCTAAAACCTCCCTAAGCAAAACACGGAGGTTCTCAAGATTAAATTTAAAAGTAGAAATATCAGAATCAGGTTTCCCTGAGTCAGAGATATCCCCCACAGACTGAAGCTCTCCTTCTTCAGCTTCTGCATATTGTGAGGCAGTATCAGACATGGCTCTTAAAGCGTCTGTATGCTCTGTATTACACCAGAGCTATCACGCTTTCCTCTAAATTCAGGTAGTCTGGCTAATACCGCTGACAGTGTATTATCCATGACTGCCGCCATATCTTGTAAAGTAATCGCTATGGGCGCCCTAGATGTACTTGGCGCCATTTCAGCGTGAGTCCCTTGAGTGGGAGTCAAAGGGTCTGACACGTGGGGAGAGTTAGTCGGCATAACTTCCCCCTCGCCAGAATCCTCTGGTGATAAATTTTTTAAAGACAAAAGCTGATCTTTATTGTTTAAAGTGAAATCAATACATTTAGTACACATTCTCATATGGGGTTCCACCATGGCTTCTAAACATAATGAACAAGGAGTTTCCTCTATGTCAGACATGTTTGTACAGACTAGCAATGAGACTAGCAAGCTTGGAAAACACTTTAAATCAAGTTAATAAGCAAATATAAAAAACGGTACTGTGCCTTTAAGAGAAACAAATTTTGTCAAAATTTGAAAAACAGTGAAAAAAGGCAGTAAATCCAACAAAATTTTTACAGTGTATATAATAGGTTAGCAGAGCATTGCGCCCACTTGTAAATGGATGATTAACCCCTTAATGCAAAAAACGGATCAAAAAAACGAATTGAACGTTTTTTAAACAGTCACAACAACTGCCACAGCTCAACTGTGGCCCTACCTTCCTCAATAAACAACTTTTGAAGCCTTTAGAGCCCTTCAGAGATGTCCTATAGCATGCAGGGGACTGCTGAGGGAAGCTGAATGTCTCTGTCTGTAATTTTAACTGCGCAAAAATGCGCTAAAATAGGCCCCTCCCACTCATACTACAACAGTGGAAAGCCTCAGGAAACTGTTTCTAGGCAAAAATCAAGCCAGCCATGTGGAAAAAACTAGGCCCCAATAAGTTTTATCACCAAAGCATATATAAAAACGATTAAACATGCCAGCAAACGTTTTATATTGCACATTTATAAGAGTATATATCTCTAATAGTAAGCCTGATACTAGTCGCTATTAAATCACTGTATTTAGGCTTAACTTACATTAATCCGGTATCAGCAGCATTTTCTAGCAATTCCATCCCTAGAAAAACTTAAAACTGCACATACCTCATTGCAGGATAACCTGCACGCCATTCAGAAGTTACCTCACTCCTCAGACATATGTGAGAACAGCAGTGGATCTTAGTTACTTCTGCTAAGATCATAGAAAACGCAGGCAGATTCTTCTTCTAAATGCTGCCTGAGATAAAATAGTACAACTCCGGTACCATTTAAAAATAATAAACTTTTGATTGAAGACAAAAACTAACTATATTTCACCACTTTCCTCTTACTACCTCCATCTTTGTTGAGAGTTGCAAGAGAATGACTGGATATGGCAGTTAGGGGAGGAGCTATATAGCAGCTCTGCTGTGGGTGTCCTCTTGCAACTTCCTGTTGGGAAGGAGAATATCCCACAAGTAATGGATGATCCGTGGACTGGATACACCTTACAAGAGAAAGTATAAATATAAAAAGACTGTGCACATTTTGTTAATGGAAGTAAATTGGAAAGTTGTTTAAAATTGCATGCTGTATCTGAATCATGAAGTTTATTTTGACTTGAGTGTCCCTTTAACCACATTGTCGATTTTCTTTCAGGTAGAAATGAAGGAGCTACATAATTTCCTATAGTCTTGGCCTTCTTAGATACACACTGTATGTGGAAATCCACATACAGGTTTGTCACAGTAGATGTGGCATCTCTGTACACCTCCATCCCCCACCACAAGGGGTTACAGGCCATTTCTGATATATTGGATAAAATGTCTAACTATTCTGAAGATATAAAACATTTTTTGATAGCAACAATTGAATTTCTGTTATCACACAATCATTTTTTGTTTGAGGGATCTTACTATCTACAGAGACGTGAAACAGTTATGGGGGCAAAATTTGCCTCCTCCTACGCCAATCTCTATATGGGATGGTGGGAGATGCTCCACGTCTATGCAGATAGTAACCCCTTTAGGGATCATATTGTTTATTTCGGCCGCTATAAAACTGACCTCTTGTTGGTATAGGATGAGCAGTCTGTACTCTCCTTCAAATACTTGAATTGCAATTAATTCAATTTGGGATTCGTCGGAGTCCAAAATGAATCTAGAATCCAGTTTTTGGATATAGAATTGATTGTAAATTCAGAGAACGATACTATTGTGAACGATCTTCATAGAAAACCCACGGGGGGAAATACAATTTAAAATTTCAGATCATATCACCCAAAACATGTACTAAGGGCCATCCCTAAAGGCCAGTTCATCCACACTAAGCAGATTTGCTACCCTAATGATTTGTATCAGCAACAATATGACACATTAAAAGAGCGATTACTGTAAGGTGATATAATGAAAAGTTGTTACATTCAATAAAAGCGATAGTTGATAATACCCCACGAGATTCCCTGTTGACATACAAAAAAAAAAACGGATCAGAGTAAGTTTTTTTTTTTTCAGAGTAAGAAAGATGGCTTTGACAAAATAATCTTTAGCACCCCCTACAGTTTGGGATATAAAAATGTTTGCGATATAATAAATGAATGCCTCCCTATATTGAGTATGGATCCAACTTTAGAGCAGGTGATATCCACAGGTATACAGTGTGTATCTAAGCCAAGACTATAGGAAATTATGTAGCTCCTTCATTTCTACCTGAAAGAAAGTCGACAATGTGGTTAAAGAGGGTTTTATAAATGTAGGGCGACCAGATGTAAAATTTGAGATTTTGTGGTAGAGGGAGATACTTTTGTATCCAATGCCACTAATAGAGAAAATAATACTAAGTATGGTTTGAATTGCAGGTCCACACATGTAATATACCTTTTGACCTGTAGGGGGTGCAAAATTTAATATATAGGCAAGACTAAGAGAGCCCTGAAAGAAAGGGCATTAGAACATAGAAGGGACATTGAAGACCCTGAATGAGCATGGTGGGAATCCCACATTTGCTGCCTTTCAAGCGATAGATCATGTACCCTTTTCAAAAAGAGGGGGAGATAGGGAGTATGGCCTTAGCAAAAAAGAAGTAAAATGGAAATGTTTCCTTAATACCAGGTCACCAATAGGTCTGAATATGGAGGCTGATGTTAATTTATTTGTGTAAGAATATATATATATATATATGTTCTATGTAAGAATATTTCAAAATGTTAGGCTTAGCCTGTTTACTATCATTATTTTTATATTTATTCCCATATTCATAGAATAATATAGTTGTAAGCAGTTTGGTTTAAAATAATCATTATACCCCATATCCTATTGGACATCACTGTCAGGTTTTTCAACAATGACATATATGCAGTCTAGCATAGGGTTAATTTGATCAAATGGGTTTTCAATGAACTATTACCCTTATATAGACTGTAAGCAGACTAACCTCTTTAGCAGTGATCAAGTGTGGTAGCTCCGCATGAAACACGTATGCTGTTTGCGGTCTTACTGATCATTCAGTGTTTTTGAATGATCAACATATATCTGTTACTCTTGTATTTTTTGCTTTTAACAGTGCACTTTCCTTGAATAAACACATTGTTTTTGAAGATTCCGACTTTGGAGGTTTTCCTTCCCAGTGCAGCCGGATATTTTGTTCACTATATGTATACTAGACAGTGATTGGCTCATGTTTGTCATAGGATACAGGGGGTGGAAAATGGGGAATAAAATACATTTGCCAGAAAAAAAATCTACTGCTTATTTGAAATTCAGAGTAAGTGTTAATACGTTGTCTTTTTATTATGCACTTGTACTATATATTAAATGGAGCCATTGTGATTGGTCAAGGGGGGGAGGATGAACATACCGCTGTTGGCCACGTTCCAGGATAGTCGATGACAACTTTTTAAACTAAGTATAAAAGGTAAAAAAAACAAAAACTTTTTACTACAACTATTAATGTGTATCACGAAAGGTTGATAAATTGATTATTATTAAAACATACTATTATAAAGTTTAGGTTATGCTCATTGCATAGCACTTACGTATTGTCAGGATTCCATTCCAGCTTTTCTTTTTCACCTAAGCATACCTGCCTTGTTTTTACCACTCCCCTATTTAAGGCATCACAGCACCTTGCACAGGTGCTTAGTTATTGTTGATTTGCAGCTAGAAGCTATGCCAAAATTCTACCTGACTCCTTACTGAGGATTAAGAAAGGATTACAATTTTATACCAAAGAACTAAAGACTTATTTGAAGCCTCTCTTTATTCACTGCAGCTTGCCTGAAGTGCTGCAGCGCTTGTTTGGATTTCCTTATTTATTTACCTGAATGTGATTACCAGCGTCATCGCAATCTCTCAACTGAAATTCAAAAGCTACAAACTGGGACATTTCACTGTTTCATTCTGTATTAGGCATTGAGGTTTACTCAGGACATACTAAACATCTACTTGTTACCTTATATAACGGATAACCCACTGTTGATTAACGGAACTTAGCCACAACCACCAACTATCACCGTGACACTTCCAGAGCTTCTACCGGAGCCAGAAGCCGACTCTGATTTAACAACTCACTTGCTCATCACACTGTAGCAAGATATCTCTTGATACCCAGACCGCATAGCTCCGGTAACTACTCCAGCAACGTCTCTGACGTCACTCCTCAGTAGATGAAAACTGACACTCGGATTTCATTTCGCTGCGATGCTTAAGCTATAACAAACCTCCTTAATTGTATGTGCTCTGTCTCAAGTAATATTTAAAGGGAACGTAACAAACTCTCTATGTGCATTTAGGTTCTAGGATAAAGGCAATTAGAAGTAAAATAACAGGTTCTCATACATAATAGAAACCTGCTTATGCAAAGTCTGATACTTTCATCTTACCTTAAAGGGACATGACACCCACACTTTTTCTTTCATGATTTAGAAAGAGAATGCAATTTTAAACATCTTTCTAATTTACTTATATTATCTAATTTGTTTTATTCTCTTGATATTCTTTGCTGAAAAGCATATCTAGATATGCTCAGGAGATGCTGATTGGTTGCTACACATAGAAGCCTCGTGTGATTGGCTCAGAAGTAAATTGTAATGTTTTTTAAATTTCTATTCTCTATCTGAATCATGAAAGAAAGATTTTGGGTTTAGTGGCCCTTTAAGTACTATTCTTTAAAGGACTGTTTCATCTCATAATTTACAGACTTCTCATTTAATTAAATTCACTTATGTCACTCTGAGCTCATCACTTATATAAGCACAGAGACTAAAGTGATACAGTCACTCATTTTTGGATAATTAGATCTGCAGTTGAGATCCATAATTTCCTTTAACGGTGTCAACTGCTGACACTCTACACAGTTTCTCACAGAATAACTAAGCCATACAGAATAAATGGATCCAGTAGATCTACCACAAGTAGTCTACAATCTCTCTCAAAGAGTCGACCAACTCAGCCAAGGGTTGCGGGAACTCCAGTTGGAGAATGAAACACTGCGCAAAGTAATCAAGGATACAACCACTTCCAGGACTACACCTTCTGATCAATCTCCTGAACCTTCTGTTTCCCCACCTGATCTATTCTATGGAGATAGAAGTCAGTACAGACATTTCAGGAATGCTTGTCTCCTAATGTTCCACCTGAAACCCAGGACCTATCCCAATGACGAGGTCAAGGTACTTACTCTAATATCGTACCTCCGAGCTGAACCTAGGGTTTGGGCTGACACCCTATATGAAACATGTAACCCAGTGTTATCCACTCTAAATACTTTTCTCACAGCCATGGATGAATACTATGCAGACACCAATCTCCAACTTAGTGCTGAAGGGAAAATGAGAAAGTTAAAGCAAGGAACTAGACCAGTCGAATTATATATCACTGACTTTAAGCAATTTGCGACTGACTCGCAATGGAATGAAATAGCTTTGAGGAACCAGTTTAGATTAGGCCTTTCAGAGCCCCTTAAATATGAACTCGCCAGAGTTGTTCTACCGGATACACTGGAGACACTTATGAAATTAAGCATGCAGATAGACCGAAGACTTCGGGAAAGGAAAAGTGAACGTCACAATCAAGATGTGCCTTACAAGAAACCCACTATACCACCTGCACATAGCCCAGCTATATCTCCTAATCAAAGTGAAGCCATGGACATAGGGTTTATTCGGGGACCCTTGACAGCCGAAGAACGTTCAAGACGCAGGATCAAAGGCTTATGCATGTACTGTGGTATGGCAAACCACACTGTTAGGGACTGTCCAACCCTTGAAAGGAATAAAACTCTGTGAGCAAAGGCTGCTGAAGAAAGAAGCAATCGTTGATACTGGAGCCCAAGGAAATTATATTGATCACACACTCGTAACCTTAAATAAAATACCACTAATTAAAAAAATAAACCCTGTGTCTATCCGTGTTGTAGATGGTTCAGAAATCTCCTCAGGTCCAATCGCACACCACACCATCCCTATTTTGGTTACAATTCAAGGATCTCACCAAGAATACATTACATTTGATGTGATTCTCTCCCCATTATTTCCAATTGTATTAGGGTTGCATTGGCTACAATTACATGAACCCTCAATAGATTGGAAAACCTTACAAGTGAGATTGGATTCCTCTTATTGCAAGCAGACTTGCTACCAACATTCCTTAACTTCACTCTTGCACTTCAATGAAGTACTATCAGAACCAGATTTAACTTCAATCCCAGTCGTATACTCCAAGTTCTCGGAAGTATTTAGTAAGAAAGAGGCTGAGACATTACCTCCACATCGTCCATACGATTGTCCTATAGATCTAAAACCTGGGACCACCCTGTGGACGTCTTTACCCCCTTAACAAACCAGAATTGGACCATCATAAAGAGTATTTAGAAGAAAACCTGCGTAAAGGTTTCATACGTCCTTCAGTTTCATCAGCGGCAGCCGGCATGTTCTTCGTCTGGAATAAGGACCAATCTGTACGTCCAATTATTGATTATAGAGATCTGAATAACATCACTGTGAAGAACAGATACCCACTTCCCCTCATCCCTGAATTGATCGAAAGACTACAGGATGCGAAGATCTACACGAAATTAGACTTGCGAGGAGCATATAACTTGATTCGCATTAGAGAGGGGTATGAGTGGCTCACAGCCTTTAGGACAAGATATGGGTGGTACGAATATTTGGTTATGCCCTTCGGGTTGACAAATGCCCCAGCAACCTTTCAATATTTTATTAATGATGTCTTCAGAGACCTACTGGATATCTGTGTTGTGGTTTACCTCAACGACATCTTAATATATTCTTCCTCCCTGGAGGAACATATAAAGCATGTTAGTTGGGTCCTTTCCCGTCTACAAGTACATCGCCTTTATGCAAAGGCTGAAAAGTGTCTATTCCATACACAAGACATTACGTTCCTTGGATATCGTATCAGTCCCAAAGGTATACAGATGCAACAAGATAAGGTAGATGCAGTCAAACAGTGGCCACAACCCACAACTAGGAAGCATCTGCAACGATTCTTAGGCTTCAGCAACTATTATAGAAAATGTATCAAGAATTACTCCAAGATAGTAAAACCTCTCACAAAACTAACCAGTTCTAACATACCTTACAGATGGAATGATCAAGCTAACCAAGCCTTCCTTTTCCTAAAAGATGCATTCACTTCTGCACCCATACTAAGCTTTCCGAACTCCACACTTCAGTTCATTTTAGAAGTGGATTCCTCAGAATACGCTATAGGGGCAGTCTTATCGCAACGGAACACCTTGAATTCACCCCTCCATCCAGTTGCCTTCTTCTCAAGCACCTTATCTCCAGCAGAGATGAATTACCCCATTGGGGAAAAGGAGCTCTTGGCCATCAAAAGGGCGTTCGAACATTGGCGGCATCTATTAGAGGGCACCAAAGACCCAATTATCATATATACGGATCACCGCAACCTCGAATACCTGCAGAAGAACAAGTCTCTTTCTAGTAGACAAGTCAGGTGGAACCTCTACTTCAGCCGCTTCAATTACCAGATAATATACAGACCAGGATCACAAAATGGAAAAGCTGACGCCCTTTCAAGAATGGTTGATAAACCACCTTCATCCACCTCTCCCACTTCCATGATCCCACCTGAAAGATTCCTCGGAGCTATGACGGTTCTAGAAAGCGATATCCAAGTAGCATTGAAAAATGACAAACAGATACCTTATGACAAACTTTCTTTCTACAAGGACTTGTACTTCCTCGGAAACAGACTCTACATACCTGATTCACTGAGGTGTCAACTGATAAGAGATTTCCATGAACCACCATTATCAGGACATCCAGGTATCAGAAGAACGCTGGAATTATTACAAAGACATTATTGGTGGCCTAATATGTTCAGTAGCGTACAGAATTACGTAAGGTCATGCAATATCTGTTCCATTTCAAAGGCAGAAAAGAAACCACCATATGGTTATCTAATGCCAATGCCCATTCCAGACTCCCCATGGAACCATTTAGGAATGGACTTCATTGTTGATTTACCGCTCAGTGCTGGGAAAAATACCATCCTAGTCATAACAGATCTCTTGACTAAGATGGCACACTTCATTCCCTTTCATAAGATCCCCTCTTCTCTTGAGACTGCTCATCTGTTCCTTGATAATGTGGTTCGTCTTCATGGTCTTCCTTCCATTTTAACTACTGACAGAGGTAGTCAGTTCACTTCCCGATTTTGGAAACATCTCACAACAGCTTTAAAAATAGATCATCGTCTATCTACATCCTATCACCCACAAACAAATGGGTAATCAGAGAGAATAAACCATTGGTTGGAGCAATATTTAAGATGTTATTGTGCATACCACCAACAAGACTGGATCAAATTTTTGAGTATGGCAGAGTTTTCATATAACAACACCCTAAATTCGTCTTCTAAAATGACACCTTTTTATGCTAATTATGCATATCATCCACGCTTGTCATTCAATTATTCTGGCGTTGAAGACATACCTTCTGTTGACGACTTAATACGTAAACTGACAGAAAATTATCTTTCATTGAAGAAAAACCTGCAACAGGCTCAAGCTTCCCAAAAGCGTTTTTATGACCTTAGAAGAAGACCCTCGCCTCATTACTCCGTGGGCGATAGAGTTTGGCTTTCCACTAAGTATTTACGTCTTCAGGTACCTAGCAAAAACTTGCCTCTCTTTTTATCGATCCATTTACTATTTCAAGGATCATAAATGAAAATGCTGTAGTTCTTGACCTTCCTCCTTCCCTGAGGATACACCCTTCATTTCATGTGTCTCTCCTGAAACCTCTTACTTCTTCAGATCCAACTGATCAGATACTCCCACGAAATTCTACCATCTTGGATGCGGATTCGTTCGAAGTACAAGATATCTTGGATTCCAGGATTGTCAACGGGGTTGTTCAATATCTCATCCGTTGGAAGGGGTTTTCGCCTGATGATGACACTTGGGAACCTTCAACTAATGTATCTGCTCCTAGGTTGGTAGCTCGCTTCCATAGACGATACCCTCAACGACCCAAACCCCAAGCCGAGGGTCGGCTTGCTTGAAGGGGGGGATCTGTCAGGATTCCATTCCAGCTTTTCTTTTTCACCTAAGCTTACCTGCCTTGTTTTACCACTCCCCTATTTAAGGCATCACAGCACCTTGCACAGGTGCTTAGTTATTGTTGATTTGCAGCTAGAAGCTATGCCAAAATTCTACCTGACTCCTTACTGAGGATTAAGAAAGGATTACAATTTTATACCAAAGAACTAAAGACTTATTTGAAGCCTCTCTTTATTCACTGCAGCTTGCCTGAAGTGCTGCAGCGCTTGTTTGGATTTCCTTATTTATTTACCTGAATGTGATTACCAGCGTCATCGCAATCTCTCAACTGAAATTCAAAAGCTACAAACTGGGACATTTCACTGTTTCATTCTGTATTAGGCATTGAGGTTTACTCGGGACATACTAAACATCTACTTGTTACCTTATATAACGGATAACCCACTGTTGATTAACGGAACTTAGCCACACCCACCAACTATCACCGTGACACTTCCAGAGCTTCTACCGGAGCCAGAAGCCGACTCTGATTTAACAACTCACTTGCTCATCACACTGTAGCAAGATATCTCTTGATACACAGACCGCATAGCTCCGGTAACTACTCCAGCAACGTCTCTGACGTCACTCCTCAGTAGATGAAAACTGACACTCGGATTTCATTTCGCTGCAACGCTTAAGCTATAACAAACCTCCTTACTTGTATGTGCTCTGTCTCAAGTAATATTTAAAGGGAACGTAACAAACTCTCTCTGTGCATTTAGGTTCTAGGATAAAGGCAATTAGAAGTAAAATAACAGGTTCTCATACATAATAGAAACCTGCTTATGCAAAGTCTGATACTTTCATCTTACCTTAAGTACTATTCTTTAAAGGACTGTTTCATCTCATAATTTACAGACTTCTCATTTAATTAAATTCACTTATGTCACTCTGAGCTCATCACTTATATAAGCACAGAGACTAAAGTGATACAGTCACTCATTTTTGGATAATTAGATCTGCAGTTGAGATCCATAATTTCCTTTAACGGTGTCAACTGCTGACACTCTACACAGTTTCTCACATGTATGCTTTGAAACAAAGCTTCTTTAAATGTTTAAAAATTAAATTTTTATTTTGGCCTATTACGTCATCTATGCCTGCCCCAAAAATGGTTGTGTCTTTATGCAAATATAAGCCAATCGCTGCACATTGTATTTACATAGTCAGGTCCCTGCACTCCCGATTGCATGTGCATTGTATTTTAACCCAAACGTATGCACATTTTTAAGGTTGCACCTTTTATAGATAAATGGAAAAAATGTTTAGCCATTTACACAATGCTTGTTATAGTCTAAGGGAGCACTCAATATATTTGCCTTTATTAAATATAATTCTGTTTATCCCACGTCATTAATTTAATTATGCTCGGGTGATCCGTATAAACTTACAACAAATTCACTCCCTTTACTCTGCTGGTCCGAATGCTGCAGCTCTGACTACACCGTGGTCACATGACCGCCGAGATAGTGACGTTGGCTCTGAGCTCAGGAAAAAAATAATGTATGCTTACCAGATAAATTCCTTTGCTTCCTGGCAGGGACAGTCCATGACTTCATTCCTTACTGTTGGGAAATAAAACACCTGGCCACCAGGAGGAGGCAAAGACACCCCATTCAAAGGCTTAAAGGGACACTGAACCCAACATTTTTCTTTCATGATTCAGATAGAGCATGCAATTTTAAGCAACTTTCTTATTTACTCATATTATCAATTTTTCTTCGTTCTCCTGCTTTTTGAAAAAGAAGGCATCTAAGCTATTTTTTTGGTTCAGAACCATGGAAAGCACTTGTTTATTGGATGGAAGCATTTATCCACCAATCAGTAAGAACAACCCAGGTTGTTCACCAAAAATGGGCCGGCATCTAAACTTACATTCTTGTATTTCAAATAAAGATACCAAGAGAATGAAGAAAATTTGATAGTAGGAGTAAATTAGAAAGTTGCTTAAAATTGCATGCTCTATCTGAATCCCAAAAGAAAAAAATTGGGTTCAGTGTCCCTTTAAATATACCTCCCACTTCCCCTATCCCCCAGTCATTCTTCCGAGGGAACAAGGAAAAGTAGGAGAAATATCAGGGTATAAAAGGTGCCAGAAAAAATAATACAAAAAGGGAGCCGCCCATCAAAAAAGAAATTACGGGCGGGGTCGTGGACTCTCCTGCCAGGAAGGAAAAGAATCTGGTAAGCATAAATTATGTTTTCCTTCCATAACACAGGGAGAGGCCAGAGGACACTGAATGAATAACGGGAGGGAACAGAAAAAAGAGGCGGACCCTATTCTGAGGGCAACACAGCCTGCAAAACTTTTCTCCCGAAAGCTGCCTTACAAATCTGATCCATTGAGGCTTCGTTCTTAAAAGCCCAAGAGGAAGTCACTGCTCTAGTGGAATGAGCCGTTATCCTCTCAGGAGGCTGTCGTCCTGCTGTCTCATAAGCTAAGTGGATGACACTTCTCAGTCAGAAAGATAGAGAAGTTGTAGTAGTCTTATGCCCCTTATGCTTTCCCGTATAGATAAGAAACAAAGAGAAAGATTGCCACCAGATACTCAAACCACGTCCTTTGCGGCCACGACGGAAATCACTGATACTTGGTCATGCTTGATGCGAGCCACCACACGAGGGAGAAGTGGTAATGGAGGAAAAATATATATGAGTCTGAACCTCCATGGTACGGATAGGGCATCTATCAGTTCCGTCTGAGGATCCCTCAACTTCGACTCGTACCTGGGTAGCTTGGTATTGAGGTGGGATGCCATGAGATCTATCTCCGGTGTCCCCCACTCGCTGCGTATCTCTGCAAACACCTCGGGGTGAATAGACCATCCCCCTGGGTGAAAGGATTGCCTGCTGAGGAAGTTCGCTTCCCAGTTGTCCACACCCGGAATGGGGATCGCTGACAGCGTACATTTGTGAGTCTCTGCCCACTCTAGTATCTGAGATAATTCTCTCATCACCAAGGAACTTCTCGTTCCCCCCTAATGGTTGATGTAGGCAACTGAAGTTATATTGTCTGATTGGAATATGATAAAGTGGGACGAACCCAGAAGGGACCAAGCCTTCAAGGCATTGAAGATTGCCCGGAGTTCCAAAATATTGATCGGAAGGGAGGACTCTTGAGTCCACAGACCTTGTGCCTTCTTGGCACCTCAAACGGCTACCCAGCCAGAAAAGCTTGCATCGGTAGTCACAATCTCCCTGGACGGTCTCAAAAAGCACGTGCCTTGGGAGAGATGATCTGAACAGAGCCACCAGGAGAGCGAGTCTCTCGACAGGCTGTCCAGCACGATCTGTTAAGACAGATCTGAATAGTCGCCGTTCCATTGTCTCAGCATGCATAATTGTAAGGGTCTGAGATGGAATCTGGCAAAAAGAATAAGGTCCATGCCAGATACCATGAGTCCTATAAACTCCATACACTGAGCCACTGAGGGTCTTGAAGAGGCCTGGAGGGCAAGACATGCAGAAGTTAGCTTGCAACTTCTCTGATCTGTGAGGAATATTCTCATGGATATGGAGTTTATTATAGTTCCCAGAAAATTCACTCTTGCACTTGGAGAAGTTTATCTTCCATCCATGTGATTGAAGAAGATTGAGAAGAAGAACTCAATGTTCTTCCGCTAGACGAAAAGATGGTGCCTGTACCAAGATATCGTCTAGGTAAGGCACTACTGCAATACCTCGTGTTCTGGCAATGGCTAGAAGAGCCCACAGAACCTTTGTAAATATCCTTGGAGCAGTAGCTAGGCCAAACGGAAGAGCTATGAACTGGAAGTGCTGGTCCAGAAAAGCAAACCTCAGGAATTGAAAATGTTCCCTGTGAATCGGGACATAAAGGTATGCATCCTTCAGGTCTATTGTCGTCATAAACTGTCCTTCCTGAACCAGAGGAAAGATTGACCGTATTGTCTCCATCTTGAAAGAGGGAACACTCAGAAACTTGTTTAGGCACTTAAGGTCCAGAATTGGATGAAAAGTTCCCTCCTTCTTTGGAACCACAAAAAGGTTTGAATAAAACCCCAAACCTCTTTCTGCTGTAGGTACTGGAACAATTTCTCCAAGAGAGGAGAGATCCTGTATGCAACCTAAGAAGGCAGCCCTCATTTCTGATCTTGTATACAGACTGGAGAGTAGGAATCTGCCCCTGGGCAGATGAGACTTGAATCCTATTCTGTATCCTTGAGATACAACCTCCAGGACCCAAGGGTCCTGCACATCCTGGAACCAAATGTCCGGAGAAAAAAAGACAGTCTGTCCCCTACTCAATCTGATCCCGGATCGGGGGCCGCCCCTTCATGCCGATTTGTTCTCGGTGGGCTTCTTAGTCTGTTTGGACTTATTCCAGGAGTGAGCTGGCTTCCAAGTACTCTTGGGCTGCTCGGACTTGGATGAGGACTGCTGTTGTTGTCAGCACAAAAGGAACAAAAATTAGACAGTTGCCGTCCCTTAGGCCTATTCTACTTATCCTGTGTTAGGAAGGCACCTGCACCTTTCCCTCCAGTAACCGTAGCGATAATGAAGTCCAGCCCTGGACTGAATAAAATCATCCTCTTGAAGGGAAGAGAAAGGAGTCTGGATTTAGAAGTAATTTCTGCAGACCAAGACTACAACCAGAGAGCCCGACGGGCTAGAACCGCAAAGCCAGAAGCCTTTAAATTTATGCAAATAATCTGCATATTCACGTTGCGGCAATTCTCAGTGCTTTAATTCTCTCCTGAATATCCTCAAGGGGAGTCTCCACCTCAATGAGCTCCGACAGTGTCGCACCAGTAGGTAGCTGCTCCAGCAACCACGGCTACAGCTGCCGCCGGTTGAAATAAAAACCCTGTATGTTGAAACATCTTTCTCAGAAAAGTTTCCATTTTCCTATCCATAGGCTCTCTAAAAGAAGAACTATCTGTGAAAAACTGTGTAGAGTGTCAGCAGTTGACACCGTTAAAGGAAATTATGGATCTCAACTGCAGATCTAATTATCCAAAAATGAGTGACTGTATCACTTTAGTCTCTGTGCTTATATAAGTGATGAGCTCAGAGTGACATAAGTGAATTTAATTAAATGAGAAGTCTGTAAATTATGAGATGAAACAGTCCTTTAAAGAATAGTACTTAAGGTAAGATGAAAGTATCAGACTTTGCATAAGCAGGTTTCTATTATGTATGAGAACCTGTTATTTTACTTCTAATTGCCTTTATCCTAGAACCTAAATGCACAATGAGAGTTTGTTACGTTCCCTTTAAATATTACTTGAGACAGAGCACATACAAGTAAGGAGGTTTGTTATAGCTTAAGCGTTGCAGCGAAATGAAATCCGAGTGTCAGTTTTCATCTACTGAGGAGTGACGTCAGAGACGCTGCTGGAGTAGTTACCGGAGCTATGCGGTCTGTGTATCAAGAGATATCTTGCTACAGTGTGATGAGCAAATGAGTTGTTAAATCAGAGTCGGCTTCTGGCTCCGGTAGAAGCTCTGGAAGTGTCACGGTGATAGTTGGTGGGTGTGGCTACGTTCCGTTAATCAACAGTGGGTTATCCGTTATATAAGGTAACAAGTAGATGTTTAGTATGTCCCGAGTAAACCTCAATGCCTAATACAGAATGAAACAGTGAAATGTCCCAGTTTGTAGCTTTTGGATTTCAGTTGAGAGATTGCGATGACGCTGGTAATCACATTCAGGTAAATAAATAAGGAAATCCAAACAAGCGCTGCAGCACTTCAGGCAAGCTGCAGTGAATAAAGAGAGGCTTCAAATAAGTCTTTAGTTCTTTGGTATAAAATTGTAATCCTTTCTTAATCCTCAGTAAGGAGTCAGGTAGAATTTTGGCATAGCTTCTAGCTGCAAATCAACAATAACTAAGCACCTGTGCAAGGTGCTGTGATGCCTTAAATAGGGGAGTGGTAAAAACAAGGCAGGTAAGCTTAGGTGAAAAAGAAAAGCTGGAATGGAATCCTGACACTACCCCCAGAGGGATAGTAGTATGCTTAGCCAGCGTGGAGATAGCGCCATCCACCTTAGGGATGGAGTCCCACAAATCTAATTGAGAGTCAGGGACGAGGGGAAAAAGAAGCTCCTACTCTTTCCCATACGTTACTAATAATGTTCGCCATCTTAACTGGCACAGGAAAAGTCAGAGGCACCTTCCTATCATAATAAACCCTGTCTAATTTAGGGATCTTAGGTTCCTCAGGGAGTGTAGCCTCTGGAACCTCTAGTGTAGACAGAACCTCCTTTAATAAAAACGCAGATGCTCAATTTTAAATCTAAAGGAGGGTTCCTCCGCTGAAGGAGATTTAGAAACTGAAGTCTCTGACTCAGAAATTTCACCCTCTGAAGCTACAGAGGTTAACTCATCCTCGGATAGCTGGGATATAGTAGCTAAATCCGACAAATATTTCGATGACTCTAGGTCAGGAGAACTATGTTTAACCTTTCTTTTGTGTTTGATAGAGCGAGGTAAGGCACTCAGATCCACAGACACCGCTAATTGTAACTGTGCAGCAAAAAAACCCTGTTTGTTCAAAGTCAAAAAACACAGTCAATGAGCCCAAAATAACTCACATTAAGCAGATATAAATCCCTAAGCTTTTCAAATAATCTCCCTGAAGGAGATATTAACCGTTGATCCTATTGAGGTATAAAGGAGCCACACTGTGACCCTGTAAAGCGTTTTAAAGTGTATATATATAAAAAACGGTCTTACCGTCCAGGATCCATGCTGTGGAACAGTCACAGCCTCTCAAGTGTGACAGCCTTGCAGCAGCGCTTCTGATATGGACTTGAGTGTGTAACAGCAAGCAGTGAAACTCGTCAACACTGATTGCTCAGGAGCTGTTAAGGACAGTCTGGATGGGTTCGCAGAAAAAAACTTTCCCTGCATCTCCAGACTCTAACTTTCATCAATACTCTCACTGTGAGGTTGACATGATTACTTAAAGGACCAGTCAACACATTAGATTTGTATAATCAACAAATGCAAGATAACAAGACAACGCAATAGCACTTAGTCTGAACTTCAAATGAGTAGTAGATTATTTTATAACAAATTTCAAAGTTATGTATATTTCCACTCCCCTTGTACCATGTGATAGCAATCAGCCAATCACAAATGCATATATGTATAGTCTGTGAATTTGTGCACATGCTCAGTAGGATCTGGTGACTCAAAAATTGTAAATATAAAAGAATGTGCAGATTTTTTTTAATGGAAGTAAATTGGAAAGTTGTTTAAAATTACATGCTGCATCTGAATCATGAATATTTAATTTAACCTGTTAAGTGTCCCTTTAAAACTCCAGTCCTTTCTTGAAGGGAACATACCCATTACAGGACTATCCAAATCTTCTGACACTTCTCTGCCACCTCCTATAGTGACGAAAGGCAAAGAATGACTGGGGGATGGGGGAGGGATATTTAAACCTTTGGCTGGGTTGTCTTTGCCTCTTCCTGGTGGCCAGGTGTTGTATTTCCCAACAGTAAGGAATGCAGGCATGGACTTTCCCTGCCTTATGGAAGGAAACATGCACATGTGCGAGACAATGAATCTCAAGAGTGCATGCATAGTGCTGAGCAAGAGAGGTTCCAGGTTTCCTCCAGGGAATGGCTAATGCAAATCAGCCTCACATTGAGTTTGGAAAGCTGCCTAATTTACAATGAAGATTGCGGAGAAAAAGGTTAAAATCGAAAAAGAAAGGTATTTGCTTCATTCTCTTAGTATCCTTAGTTGAAAAACATAGCTAGGTAGGCTCAGGAGCAGCAATTCATTACTGGGAACTACCTGCTGATTGGTGGTTGCACACATATGCCACTTTCATTGGCTTACCAGATGTGTTCAGATAGCTCCCAGTAGTCCATTGCTGTTCCTTCAACAAAGGATACTTAAAGAAAGAAACTAATGTGATAACAGAAATAAACTGGGAAGTTGTTTAAAATAACATGCTCTATCATTTCATTTGCTTTTTGAAAAACATAGCTAGGTAGGCTCAGGAGCAGCAATCCTTTACTGGGAGCTAGCTGTTGAAGGTTGGTTTAACGTATATGCCTCTTCATTGGCCAGGTGTGTTCAGCTAGCTCCCAGTAGAGAATTGCTGCTCTTCAACAAAGGATACTAAGCCAAGAAACACATTTGATAATCAGAATAAATAGGAAAGCTGTTTAAAATAATATGCTCTTCCTGAATCATGATAGAAATGTTTGGGGGGGAAACAGAGGCCGAGGAGTGTTCGACAAGCTAACCATTTAGGCAAGACTTGCCTGGTACCCGCAGTTGAGGTGGGAAGCTTAGAACCCGAGAAAAGGTCCAAAGTCCGGCCAGAGGAAAGTTGCGTTTGTTTGACCCGTTGCCTGGGTCAGCCCTGAGAGGAACATTGAACCTGGCAGCAAGGATACGAGCATCTGGGAGCAGTGACCCAAGCCACAGAGGCAGAATACGGGAATAAGTGGTCATAGCCAAAAAAGTTGCGGTAAGCTGCCCGTAGACAACAAAAGTCCAAGGTGAGTGGGGGAACGTAGAGTGGGCGGTGAGAAGAGCTCAAAGGCTGTGTGACGTGCACTGACCTGAAGCCGCTGTCTGGTATGCGGTGGAAATGCTGCAGTAGAGTTTCTATCTATCTATCTATCTATCTATCTATTGGGTTCTTGTAAAGTGCGGCTATTCACCCGTATGGGTCTCAAGGCGCTGACGGTTGCAGGTCAGTTGGAGAGCCAGGTCTTGAGGTCCTTTCTGAATTTAGTTAGGGCGGTAGCTTGTCTGAGGTGCAGCAGGAGGGTGTTCCAAGTCTTGGCTGCCAGGTGAGAGAAGGATCTGCCTCCCGCTGTGGTTTTCGTGATGCGGGGGATGACTGCGAGGGCTAGGTCGGCCGATTGAAGTTGTCTGGCGGGGGTGTAGAAGGTAGCGTGGTGGTTCAAGTATTCAGGACCGATGTGGAGGGCCTTGAATGCGTAGGTGAGAAGCTTGAAGGTTATTCTTTTGTTGATGGGGAGCCAGTGCAGGTCCCGCAGGTGTTTGGTGATGTGGCATTGACGAGGGATGTCAAGGATTAGTCTGGCCGAGGCGTTCTGGATGCTCTGTAGTCTCTTTTGGAGCTTGATGGTGGAGCCGGCGTAGAGTGCGTTGTCGTAGTCCAGTCGGCTGCTGACTAGGGCGTGGGTGACAGTCTTCCTGGTCTCGGTTGGGATCCATTGGAAGATCTTTTGCAGCAGGTGAAGTGTGTGGAAGGAGACGGCGTTGATTTGACGGTCCATGGAGAGCGATGAGTCCAGGATGACGCCTAGATTTTGCGCATGGTCGGTGGGGGTTGGAGGGTGTCCGAGGGCTGTGGGCCACCAGGAGTTATTCCAGGCGGATGTGGTGGGACCGAGGAGGAGGACTTCGGTCTTGTCTGCGTTCAGCTTTAGGCAGTTGTAGCTCATCCAGGTGGCGACTGCTGTCAGTCCTTCGTGGACGTTTTTCTTTGCGATGGTGGGGTACTGGTGAGTGAGATGATTAGCTGGGTGTCATCAGCGTAGGAGATGATGTTGAGGTTGTGTCGTTGGGCGATGGCGGCGAGAGGGGCCATGTAGATGTTGAATAGGGTGGGGCTCAGCGAAGAGCCTTGGGGTACACCGCAGCTGATTTCTGTGGGCTTGGAGGTGAAGGGTGGGAGTCTAACTTTCTGGGTTCTGCCGGTGAGGAAGGAGGTGATCCATGCCAGGGCTTTGTCACGTATGCCGGCATCGTGTAGGTGGGTGCGGAGCCTGAGGTGGGAGAAAGTGTTGAATGCTGCTGAGAGGTCTTGGATAATGAGGGCGGCGGTCTCTCCTAGGTCGAGGATGTCGCCTGTGGCGGCGAGGACGGTCTCAGTGCTGTGGTTGCTCCTGAGACAGGATTGGGAGGGGTCCAGGGTGTGGTTGGCCCCAATGTAGTCAACGAGTTGTGTGTTGATGGACTTCTCGATGACTTTGGCCACAAAGGGAAGCAGAGAGATTGGGCAGTAGTTCTTCGGATCATCGGGGTCAGCCGTGGGTTTTTTCAGTAGGGGTTTTAATTCTGCGTGCTTCCAATCATCCGGGAAGGTGCCGGTTTCAATGGAGTAGTTGATGGTGCTGCAGAGCTCGGGGGCGACGGTGTAACCCACTTTGTTGAATATGTGATGCGGGCATGGGTTTGAGGGTGCTCCGGAGTGGATCGATATCATGATTCTGATGGTGTCCTCTGTGGTGAGGGGGCTCCAGATGGTCCGTGGGGGGTAGCCAGTTGTGTATTAGGGTGAGGTATCAGTGGGAGTTGCTGGGTAGGTGGTGAGTTCTGGGGCGCAAAGCCGTCATAGATGTCGATGATCTTGTGGAGGAAGTACGTTGCGAGGTTAATGCAGAGGTCCTGGGAGGGCGGGATGTCGTTGGTGTCGCTGTTGGGATTGGAGAATTCCTTGATGACTGTGAAAAGCTCCTTGCTGTTGTGGACATTGGCATTGATTCTATCTTGGATGGCTGTCTTCTTAGAGGTTTTGATGAGGTGGTGGTGGGTAGTGATGGCTTCTTTGTAGGCTGTTTTATTCGCAGGGGTCTTGCTGGATCTCCAGGTTCTTTCCAATCGCCTGCAGTGGCGTTTGGAGTCCTGGAGGGCCAGGGTGAACCAACTAGCCTTGTTGGTGGGTTGGCAGTTAGACGGTTTCTTGAGAGAGGCGAGCATGTTGGCGCAGTCTGTGAGCCAGTGGTGGAGGTTGTGGGCGGAGAAGTTGGCATCTGTGGTGGTAGCTGGGGGGGGGCTTGTTCAGGGTGGAGTGCAGTTGGTCTTCAGTGATGTTGTTCCAATTTCTACGGGGCGGGTGGTGCTGCCGGAGGTGTGTGGTGGGTTTGTTGAAGGAAAAGTGTATGCAATGGTGGTCGGTCCAATGGAGTTTGGTGATGTGGTTGACTGAGATGTGGTTGCCTGCAGAGAAGATAGGGTTGAGGGTGTGTCTGGGTTGGGGAGTTGATGAGTTGCTTCAGTCCGATGGTTCCAAGGTTTTCTAAGAGGTTGGTGGTGTTGTGGTCATTGGGGTTGTCTATGTGGAAGTTGAGGTCACGATGAGGTCGGTGATGGAGTTGCAGAAGGCAGGACGAGGTCCGGGAGGTCTGTAGATGAGGGTGCCGTGGAGGGTGGTGTTGGGACTGACCTGGATCTTGAAGTGTAGGTGTTCCAAGCCTGGTGAGTGGTTGTCAGAGTTGGTTGTAATGTAGAGGGAGTGTTTGTGGACGATGGTGATGCCTCCTCTCAGTCGGTTGCTGCAATCCTTGTGGGAGATCTTGTATCCGTCGGGGATGGCGATGTCAGGCATTGATGTAGTGTTCAGCCAGATTTCAGTGAGGAAGGCAACGTCTGGGGAGGTGGAGTTGAGCAGGTTCCAGATTTCGAAGGTGTGCTTGTGGACAGAGCGGGTGTTGAGGAGGATGCAGTTGAGGTGGTTGCGGTTGTTTTTGCGTGAGATGACTGGCGGGTTAGTGTCTCTTTGCAAGCAGATGATTCAGGGAACAGGTTAAACTTTTGCACTGAATCTCAAGACCCAGAGTACAGTCGACTTATACCTGGGTTTCAAAACACATAGTGCCAACGCACGTTTCTCCCCCACCTCCAGTATGTGTTACAGGGGATCATCAGGGCAGCAGGCAGTTTCAGTGCAAAAGTTTAACCTTTTCCCTGAATCATCTGCTTGCAAAGAGACACTTTGGCTACATGTATGCAGCAAAGTCCAAGTAATTTGCTTATGTGCTGATTTGGTTCCGGTGGTGGAGTGAGCCGTTTTAAAGTGTGCTAAAGTGTGCTATTGGAATGCGGTGAGGATTTGCCTATATGAGAGGTGATTGTACACGGTACATCTTGGTTTTTCACCCTGTCAGAAACCTTAATAAGCTTCACTGCGATATGCCGATTCAACTGGGCGTCCTTTGACCTATGGAAAAGGTTTCTTCCGCCTGCAGCCACTTACAGTCCCTGGTGACGATCCGCCACTCCCACTTTGTGTTACGTCACATGCAAAGGAGTCATCACAAGCGTTTGCAAGCTGAAAGCCGTTGGGAACAGCATAACGGAAAAGACTAAGCTAAGTGCCCTTCTATTTCACTTAAGAAGTTACATTTGTGAATGACCTTATATGCAGTAGGAATAGCTGTGGTTTAATCATACAGCATTGAGGAGATGTGCTCGTATATAACAAAAGCGCTTTAGCACGTCAAGCAGAACCCATATTACGTTTATGTATGGATTTTGGTTGTTTATGTATATATGCATGTTGCCTAAGATAACACATGTCCTGGCAGTTGGTTAAGTATATACTTAGGTTGCATATTATCTTTGCTGGTTAACCCCTTCATTTAGTGGTGTATACCTTTGACATAGAACAGGGAGAGAATTAGGTTATTTTGCACTTTAACTGTTTTAAGTTAGACTTCGCCTTCCGCTGTGGTGTTTGACACTAACAGATAAATCTTTTTATACTGAACTGTATTTTTTGGGAAATAAATTGTAAATTTGAAAAGTTATTTTTTGTGTGCCTTTTTGAATCCCTTGCTGTTCTAGGGTATCAATATATACCCTGGTATCTTTTCTTTCTATATTTAAATATTATATTTTTACTTGAAGGGTGGCACCATTAAAGCATATATTTTAGCAATATTACCTACTCCCTCACGCCCTTTGTATTTATTGTATTAATTATAGATTAACCTTGTTATGGTTGTGTTCATCATCAGCGCTTCCTATAGGAAATAGTGGTTTAGAGGGTTCATACTTTACCTTTATATTCCATCTTAATCCTGTTTTTTATCAGACAACACTAAGCCTGAAAGAACTAAAGTGCAGGTAGCACCTACATTGTGACATCTATTGTGTCCCCCCCTCACGGAGATCAGGGCGAGCAAGATGTGTGACTTTTTGGTGACGTAATTGTTTGCTCTTACATCTAAAAGACATTAAAATCTAAGCCCCACTCCTTTTAATCTATGCCCCCTAGTTGAATAAGTTTCTAAGACACAGCGTCAGACCAAGTACCACAAAAGTGGGTAAAGGCTTAGCGTGTTGTAAAAGGGGGCAGAGCTTAAAGTCCAAAGGTAAAGAGTTTAAAAAAAAATTGATTTGGTAGGCTCTAACAAATGGTTACTACCAGATCGGTATAGGGTTAAAATTAATATAAACGCTATCACAAGGGTATTTTTGGGGTAGAGGTCTTTCTGGAAAAAAACTGCATTGGTTATTTCTGTACATTGAAATAATTTTAGGATTGCACTTACACAAGAGTGTTTATACCAGTTAAGAATGAGCATGCAGCTATAAGGGTGGCCACATCTATAGGAGAACTATAGGTAAAGGAAAGTTTTGAACTATTTGAAAAGCTGTATATGGTCCAGAACACCCCCTATTTCCTTAAGAGGGGTATATGTTTAAAATTGAATATAAAGCATTGCCACTTAACACTGCACAGCTTAGATTTTAGGCTAATTTCTCCACTAGCCCACACAGGCGATATCTTAGTTCAACACACAATTTACATAAGTATTTACTTAGATTGATTGCGTATTCACTACCTTTGTTTCCTTTTTTTTTTTCTCTCTCCCCTCCATACCATTGTCATAAAGGCCTGCTTGAAGGCCCGGGTTTCTAATTACACACTATTTTTTCACAGACACTTATGGAAAAATTTGTTACTGTTAAAAACAGATCACCGGCAATGCCGCCTAAAGGGAAAGATAGGAAAAATCTTAAAAGGAACAGTTTGGAAACAGCTAATGAAAGCTCAACAGAGATAACCAATACAAATATATAACCTATAGAGTCACAGGAACTGGTAAAACAAATTTCAGACATTATGCTACGCCAATTTGAGCAGATCAAAAAAGAGATAACAGAGTTAGCGTCAGAAGTAAAACAATTTTCAGCTAGACTCCTTGAAGTGGAAAACAGAATTTCTGATATAGAGGATATAAGCACGAGACATGAGATGAAGATTAAGGAACAGAAAATTCAGTTATGTACACTTCAAAACAAAGTTGAGGAGTTAGAAGATCGCGCAAGACGCAACAATGTAAGAATCATAGGATTACCAGAATCGAAAGAATTCCAAGACCTAATAAAGTTTACGGTAATCCAATTACCCCTAATATTAGGCATGCAAATAACCCCACAAGGCTTACAGGTAGAAAGAGCACACAGGGTAGACAGTCCTAGAACTTATGCAGATGGTAAGATACAAAATAGACCAGTTATTGTCAAATATCTAAACTTCCAGGATAAAGCTAATATAATGAATCAGAATAAACAGAAAATACCAGTAGTAATGGGTGATAAGAATATAATGCTTTTTCATGATTTTTCAGTAGAGACGTCAAAGAAAAGAAAGGAAACTGTACCTTTTTGCACAAATTTAATTAAAATGGGTATGAAAGCCACAATTATATACCCGGCAAAAATTAAAATATTCAGGGAACAGGGAAATGTCCTGCTTAACAATCCTGAAGAAGCAAAAGTTTTTTTGAATTCAAGACAAACTGAAGAATTAAGAAGCTGAATTTAGGGCTTCAGAGTTATTAGAAAGATATTGATATCCTGTAAATATTTGGTAGAAAATTTGGGTAAGAATGTTCAAGATAGGAACAGCACCCCCCAATTTAGGTTGGAGAGGGCATACCCTCTGAGGGATCTAGAAAGTAACAATTGTATAGTTGACAATTATATGTATTTTTAACAGGAACCAGGCGAGGGTCCCCTCAGGTCTGTAACTGGTTTTATGTTTTTTTTGTTTGCTTTCCGCTGCTCTCCCCCTCTCCGCCATAATTGTACCGCTGGGTACCTTACTGTACTAGACACCCTTTTCTTGCGGATAGATTAGATTAAGTTTAACCAATACAAATATATAACCTATAGAGTCACAGGAACTGGTAAAACAGATTTCAGACATTATGCTACGCTAATTTGAGCAGATAAAAAAAGAGATAACAGAGTTAGCGTCAGAAGTAAAACAATTTTCAGCTAGACTCCTTGAAGTGGAAAACAGAATTTCTGATATAGAGGATATAAGCATGAGACATGAGATGAAGATTAAGGAACAGAAAATTCAGTTATGTACACTTCTAAACAAAGTTGAGGAGTTAGAAGATCGCGCAAGACGCAACAATGTAAGAATCATAGGATTACCAGAATCGAAAGAATTCCAAGACCTAATAAAGTTTACGGTAATCCAATTACCCCTAATATTAGGCATGCAAATAACCCCACAAGGCTTACAGGTAGAAAGAGCACACAGGGTAGACAGTCCTAGAACTTATGCAGATGGTAAGATACAAAATAGACCAGTTATTGTCAAATATCTAAACTTCCAGGATAAAGCTAATATAATGAATCAGAATAAACAGAAAATACCAGTAGTAATGGGTGATAAGAATATAATGCTTTTTCATGATTTTTCAGTAGAGACGTCAAAGAAAAGAAAGGAAACTGTACCTTTTTGCACAAATTTAATTAAAATGGGTATGAAAGCCACAATTATATACCCGGCAAAAATTAAAATATTCAGGGAACAGGGAAATGTCCTGCTTAACAATCCTGAAGAAGTAAAAGTTTTTTTGAATTCAAGACAAACTGAAGAATTAAGAAGCTGAACTTAGGGCTTCAGAGTTATTAGAAAGATATTGATATCCTGTAAATATTTGATAGAAAATTTGGGTAAGAATGTTCAAGATAGGAACAGCACCCCCCAATTTAGGTTGGAGAGGGCATACCCTCTGAGGGATCTAGAAAGTAACAATTGTATAATTGACAATTATATGTATTTTTAACAGGAACCAGACGAGGGTCCCCTCAGGTCTGTAACTGGTTTTATGTTTTTTTTTGTTTGCTTTCCGCTGCTCTCCCCCTCTCCGCCATAATTGTACCGCTGGGTACCTTACTGTACTAGACACCCTTTCTTGCGGATAGATTAGATTAAATTTAAAATGAGTGACCAAATAAAATTTGTATCATGGAATGTGGGGAGGGATTTTGTCACCTTGGAAAAGAAAAAATATTTTAAAACAACTTAAAAAACATTCTATAGATATAGTAATGCTTCAAGAAACACACCTCAAAGAATAAGAGATCAGTAAGCTTCAAACAGAGTGGGTGGGAGAGGTAGTTGCAACACCATGTGTGGCAAAGAAAAAGGGAGTGGCAATACTATTTAACAAAGCACTAGATCTAGAATATAACATTTTAACAAAATAATTAGACATAGAGGGAAGATTCATAATTTTACAGATCAAAGTGCAAGAATGATCCCTGATATTGTGCAACATTTATGGCCCTAATAAATTAGATAACATTTTCTGGAGTGAAATACAAATTAAGCTATTGAATTATAATACAGAGAATATAATCTTAGCAGGAGATCTAAATATGGTAATGTACCCAACGCTAGATAGACTAAAAACATCCCTAAATAGAAATAGTAAACAAGAAACTAAACTACTCAAGAACTTTTGCAAAAATGTAAGACTCAAAGATATCTGGAGGATACAGAATACATATACACAATGTTTTACATGCATATCATAGTCATAAAACTATATCTAGAATTGATGCTTTTTAATATCTGAAAATCTTTTGGGTACAGAAATGTTGGCTGACATCAATGAGATTAGCGTATCCGACCACCCTATCATCTCTCTTAAATTTCAGTTTAGTAAAATTAAAAGAGACCCTGCAAAAAAAAATTCCCTACTTACCTCTGTTCTAATGTACAGTTTAAGGGGTGTATGAAAAGAAAATGGAATGAGTATTGCTATTTTAATAAAGGATATGAGAATAAACATTTTGGGAAGCTTTCAAAGCTGTCAGAGGGGAGATCAAGGCGTATTTAGTGAAAAATAAAAGAATTGCACAACAGAAAGAGTTGCAACTAGCAGGGCAAGTGCGAAATTATGGGAAAAATATATAAAGGCCAAACAGGCAAGAGAAATTTTCCTTATCCAAAAATTGAGACAAGATGAACTCAGAACAAGAGCCTTCTTTTATAGACATAGCGGAAGAGCAGGGACATTTTTAGCAAACTTGGTTAAGCTAAAGAAGAAAAATCGACCCATAGAGGCCATTAAATGGGGAAACGGGAGATTGACTAACATTGAAGAAATAAATAAGACCATATATCAGTACTTTAAAAAGATTTACGGGGGCGGAGCCAACTGTTGAAGCAGCTAGACGTGTTTTTCTGAAGCTCCGGGCTCTTAGACTTAATTATCGGATTTAATCCACATACAAAGAGCCCAAACTTTCTCTGGGATATCCTAGATAGCCTGTATTTCCCATCATCTACTTAAAGAAATAGAAGATTTACTATCTAGCGAGTTTAACACGGACAATTACTTTACAGCTGCGCCACGAAGAGATACCTGACAGAATCTACATATAATTGGCGCTGTTGTAATGGAGGCCCTAGGGATTTGGGAACAACGGATCCAACAACTCCTAGAGCAGCACTTTCAGAGCTTAAAAGAAGATCTAATGTTGCTACTACTACCCCTCGCACCACAGCTGTGCCATGAGGCTAAGAGCACAAACCTTATGCACTGTGACGTGGGCCACGCTACACTTGCGGACAACATTCAATACTGCTCAGAGATCCCTTCTAGCGACCTCCCGCTGGGCACTGCATTTTCCAAGTCAGGTCAGACATCGGACCTTTCCCTTCCGCTACTTATATATGCAGAGCCAGTACCTGGGGAGACGTGGTGCTCTAAAGCTTTTCGCACACATGTTAATATGTTTTCTTTGGATCTCCCTGCTCACCATGTTCCTCCAGCCCAACGCCTAACGGCCAACCCGGAAATCGGCTTCTGCTCATCGGAGATGGCTGATGCACTAGAGCCAGCTGACTGTCTGATCCATGGACAGTGTGGAGACCTCACGTTGAAGCCGCTCCTAACTACTGAGACCCCGTTATCCTGGGAACTACAGGGACTGCTCATGATGGTAACGCAGGTTGTCACCCACTTTCTCACTGCAGACAGCGGCTCCTACTCGTTACTAACTCTCGGTGTTTGTGTTCAGCAAGCGCTGTGGAATAGCCTATTGCTCCTGCAGGGAATAGACACCACATATTTGTTCCGGAGCACATGGCTTGCAGACAGAATAGGTCTAGGGTAATCTAGGTCAGACTTAAACCTGGTGAACGGCTATCTGTTAGTTAGATTACCTATATTATATTAATACTCAATATGTGTTTTGGGACTTTGGACTCCGATCTCTGTTGCCTTGTAACTGTGCCATGTTTGGGAATTTCTAGTATTCTAGATCAGGGCGGACTGCCTGAACGCTAGGATTCAATGCACTTAAACCTCACTGACACTAATCTATACCCATATTGCCCTGTTGGCTACTGATCATGCAGCTGTTTAATATGTTTGTGAATGATATATATGTTGATTGTTCCCTATGTTTTGTATATGTTTGCTTATAGCACTAAGATCTAATTTAACTCGGTATAAGGTATTTTCCTTCCTCTACATCTGAGCCTGCTAACCTAGTCCAGATAGCATTTAACCCAATTGCCTAAAAGCCGTCTATGAGATCAACACGCCTTAATAATGAGATCTACTGGATAGCGAATACACTCCCCTCTACATGCTACACCGTTAGGCTGTGCACCTATAATAACCCATAATATCTATGGAACAAGTTTGTATGCATGTTAATATTTAGCCATAGCACCCTAACTCATAAAGCACATAGCCTATTACATGCTCATGACCCTACTGTTCAGTAACACATATTGTTCAAAGTCTCTCAGATACATACAGCCCTTTCTGCTTTATTTATACACCTCTGTGACAAGGTCTGAGTGATCCGTTTGGATAGATGTGAATGTAGCTATATAAATATGCATCCAGGATTATTGTGTGCAGTCTTACACTGCATAATATACTACATCTTATAATTACCTACCACCGCTGAATATAAGGTATTAAAATAGCCCTCATGCGCACTTGATGTAAGCAAGAACTCTTCCTTTTATACGCGTGCAATTTGGTGTGTATTAGTTATAATTTTTACCTAAAATCATAGCATATACATATTGTCTGTTAGCTTGCTGTATAATTCTATATTGAATACCAATGTACCCTACCTTTCTTAGAGTTTTATTATTCCTTATGGTTCATATGAACTACTTCATTAACCCTTAAGTGTAGATATGATTCACAGTACTATTGTATTTAGCTATGCTTCTATAATTCTCAGTAAACCTCTGATATATACGTTTTTGTTACCAATGTTGTTTTAGGCTGTGAGATAGATAATGTCACCCCCAATTGCTCTTCTAGACATGCGTTACATAACCTTTTGTCCTGGGACATTTACCATACTACATTTGCTTTCTCGTTCTTAATGTTTATTGATTATGACATCTTTAGTTATTGTTTATTGCCTACAGATCTCTGCTGGTCATTGCGATCATACCTTATATCACTTCTCCCTCATATGCTTCACGCAGCCTCTCTTTAACACTTTAGTTTCGGTTATAAAGACGTGATATTACACTTTAATGCTTATCCTACAGCAGATACTTAGACTTGGTCATTCTACAGATATATTCCCCCTTACCAAAATGGCAGAACTATAACTCCCAATACCACATGCCATGGAGCCCAGTATATATACTCAGTTCAAATTGTCTACTATATTATTAATTACACTATTATTGATTGTGAGGAATATCTTATATCTTTGTATTATTGATCTCTTAAAGATGCCAAGTTACCACTATCAGCCAAGCTTATAGATTACATCACATTCCCATATGGGAGACTCGCAACATACATGATCCCAGGTCCGCCCACCATATAGATTAGATATAAAAACTTCCTTCCCTCATAGCTTCACTTGTTTAAACACGCCTCTCATAGTTTCCTATCTTAGCCACTACTATGTACATATTCAGCATACATAGATTTATAACCGAACCCATACTGCAGCCCCTCCAAATTAGGCTCCGCCCCCCAGCTTTCTCCTCCCCCGTCCCCTCCCCCTCCCACAACTCGAGTGGCTTTGGCCCACTGCAATCCCTCTTCCTTCCAGTGCTCTATGACCTACCTATGGTCACCCTACAAGCTAACTCCCCACATCATCGCAGCAATCCTCATTTTATTCATCCTAGAGATGTGGAGACCAGATTACAATAATTAAAATATAAAATGAAGTTTCACTTCAGTTCGCCCAAGCATATATTTGACACCCCCCTAGACACAACATAGGTTTCTACAGGTTAAGGCTGACCTTATGATATTACTATGGTTATGTTTATTTCTGTGAGCCCTAAAAATGTATGATTTACCTTGATATATAGTTCAGTTACTCCTCCACTAGCCTAACAGATATAAGGGGTGTCAACACTGTTGTGCTGTACTTTTGTGTTAATTTGATGATTGGGCAAATGTTGTATTTTGTATTCTTTGTGCTTTCTGAAACTTCAATAAAAAATAAGTTTAAAAAAAAAAAAAAAGATTTACACTGCAGACAGCATTAATCATGAAGATAAAGCAGATTTCTAGGATAAAATTAGATTACCTGTGATAGACAAAGAAGGATTAGAAGAATTAAACAAACTAGTAACGCAAGAAGAAATAAAGAAAGCAATCGATAGAACAGCAAGCAATAAATCCCTGGGTCCTGACCAGATACCGATAGAACTATATAAATTAATAAGTGAGGAAATAACCCCAACATTAAAAAGACTTTTTAATATGATATTCATAAAGAATAAGATGCAGTCTAAATATTTTACGGCATCATCAATCTTGCTAGTTCTTAAAAAAGAGAAGGACAGAAGAATTAAATAATGACTTTAAAATATTTATGAGCGTTATTGACTGAAGAAAGTGATGGGTTCTTTAATACATAAGGACCAATAGGGCTTTATGCCAAATAGAAGCGTAATGACCAACCTGAGGAAGCTACAATTAATAATCGACTATTACTGGAACCAAATTAAAAAGAAAGTCAATAGAAAACAAGCGGATGTGGCAATTGCATCTATTGACGCAGAAAAAGCTTTTGATATGATTATGTGGGACCATTTATTTACAGCAATAGGAAAATTTGGGATTACAGGTTCCTTCCTCAGATTGGTCCAGCTGATCTATAAACGAAAATTGCCCACTATTGTAATAAATGGAAACATGACACCTAGTTTCATACTCCAAAAAGGGGCTAGACAAGGGTGCCTTTTATCTCCCTACCTATTTAATCTAGCTATTGAGCTTCTTGCTATCCTTCTAAGAAAGGAAATCGAGGGGGTCTGGCTAGGAAAAAGAAGAGTCACTCTACTTCTATATGCAGATGACCTGCTGGTCTTTATAAAAGAAGAATGAAAAACATCCCCATTTTAATTCAGATATTAGAAACAATTAGTAGATTTTCAGGATACAAAGTTAACATTAGTAAGTCAGAGATTTTCTTGCTATACAAACAGAAAGATAGTTACAGGAACCCCCCGCTTAAAGAAGCAAAGGAAACATTGAAATATTTAGGTATTGTATTGACTAGAGACCCAGACAAGTGGTACCTGTTGAACTACCCTCAAATATGGACAAAAATGTTCAATGATTTGACAAGATGGGCAAACTTTCCACTGACTTTGTCAGGTAAAATTAATTTAATTAAAATCGTATTATTCCCTAAAATTCTGTATTTGTTAACGCATCATACCATGTCACGTATTGACTACTTTCTGACTGCACCAAGTATCACGCCACAGATCTCGTTCATAGGTATAGGTCATTTTACACAGTCCCTAATCTAGAGTCTAACTTCATCAAACCGCTACACTTGGCTTTCTTGCCTCATGCGGATTTTAAATCATTACCCATATTTGTACAAAATCATATCTTATTTAGGGACCCCTTGAGAGCCTGGGCCAAGATTTGCAAACTATGGGGATTGCAGAACTCTACTAGTAAATATCTCCCAATACAGGGTAACCTCAACTTCCTTCCTGGTTATACTACACTAGCATTTCAGATATGGCAAGAATCAAATCTGACCAGACTTTATCAACTACTGCATCCCTTGACCTTTGACATTCTACCTTTTCAAGACTTACGGGTGAAGTATGATCTCCCCAGCACCCACAGGTTTGCGTACTTCCAATGCAGACATTACATTTCCACATTAATTTCAGGGGGACTGTTGTCTAAGGAACCTTCCAATATAGACAGACTTTGTGCCTTGGCAAAACTGGGACCTTACAAACTCACACACACATATACTCTGTTGTATCGTCATTTTGAGGATTCCACTCTGCGTGGGATCGTATCGAAATGGTCTCATTTTGAAGATTTAGAGGTGGACACAGCGCAGATTACTTTGAGCTTTGAGAGGGCAATTCAGGGCACCATCTCTGCAAAATTGAGAGAATCGCACCTAAAGTTCTTGCACCAAGCTTATATTACCCCTGGCATGCGTGCAAAATGGGTTCGAGGGGCACATGATCTATGCAGTAAATGTAGCAGGGTATCCCCTGACTGGATTCATCTGTTGTGGGGGTGCCCAAAGGTGCAGAGGTTCTGGCAGAAGATTTCGTTTTGGCTGGGCAAACTAACCAAGCAAATTTTACCCCTCTCAGCACAGTATGTGATTTTTCTTACGCCTAGAGACCAGACACATAAATACAACACTTTTATAACTACAGTTCTCATGCTAGCTAAACAGGCTATCCTTAGGGAATGGGTGGGAGAGAGAACCCCTCCATTTCAACAGCTGCTTAGGGCGGTACATACTCAGATGTTAATTGAGCAGGCAGACACAAGGGGAGACCCTGAGAAAAGAGTGAAGAGGTTTCTTCTTAAATGGGAGGTATATTTGATGCAGCTACCAAACATAGTTAGGGATAGAGTTCTCCTTCCCTTTAAAAACAGTCTGTATGTCTTAAGCGAAAATCTAAAGGGCAACTGGTGTCTTTCCACTGATTCAAACTGTTGAGAATTCCTTTCATTTGCGGAGGCGTGGTGTTGGCTGGATCCGGAGGTACCCTGGGTGAGTATGAGCATATTTGTTGTTTGTTGATCTTTCCGTTTTTCCTTCTACGCTATTCTCTTTCTTTCCTTATCTTAGTATGCTTTCTCCCTTTTCTTTTTCTTTCTTTTTCTTCCCTTTGTTTGTCTGTTTATTTAGATATTTTTGATAAAAAGTGAGTCCAAGTACATGCATGATGATTTCATTTCAGTATCGGGCCTTTTAACACGATCACTGCCTTATATGTCTTATTCTGCATATGTTGATATCGAAACCTAGTATACCAATGTGATTGTACTTATTTTGTATGTCTTGGATTCTTTTCTATAAATAAAGTTTGGAAAAAAAAAAATTCTGTATTTGTTACAAAACCTACCGATTTTTATCAAACGTAAGGATCTCATAATGTTTAAACGAAATTGTACAAACATTTTTGGGGCTAAAAATGTAGAGCTCTCGCCTTTCATAATTTGACGCTCCTGAATCAGGGGGAGGTCTGGCGTTCCCGGATTTGGAAACTTATAACTTAGTATGTATGGGTAAATTTGTATTGGAATGGCTGACAGAAGTGAATTATTATGCGATAACTGAAGTGGAAGAACAGCTAGTTGCCCCATATGCTTTGAAGGCTCTCGTTCATTGCAGGGAAAAGCTGCCAGAAAAAATTAAAAATTTAAAAACTATAAAAAATCGTGATCTGTGCATGGTATAAATTATTAAAAATATTAAAAATTAACCCTAGATTTTAAAAATATTTGACAATAATGGGGAATCCAAAGTTTATACCTCAATGGACTCTAAAATATTTGAGAATTTGAAAACAAAGGGCTTGATGTTTTTATATCAATTAAGAGATAATGAAACCAAAGGTTGTAGAGCTTTTCAGGACATAAAAAGGGAATTTGGAATTCCCTATGGAGAGGATAAATGGGAAAATTTGAAGACAGTAATAAATATTTATAAACAAGGCAATCATTCCATCTCCTTTTTTTATCAAACAATTAAAAAAATTCAAGAGGTAACAAGAATAGGTGCACTGGCGTCAAGTTGGCACCAACCAGTAGAGAGACTTCAAAAAAGTTTTGGTCTGGTGGATAGAGCGACTATCAGTTGCTTGGAGAGAATCTCATATTAAAATGGTGAATAAAGTCTATATTACCCCAGCAATGAAAGCAAAATGGGACAAAACATCAGTGAATAAATGTGGTAAATGTAGCATGCCATTGGCTGTATTTGTAAAAAATTTGGTGCAAACTTAATTATTGGTTAAACAAAATTAACAAGAAAGAGATCAAGTTAGATAGAGAGGATATTTTTTTTATCAAACCCCCAGAATGTAGGTGAATCTTAAATTTATAAATACAGTTATTTTGATAGGGAGGTCCTTCATTTTGAAGCAATGGAAAGCAAAAAAGGACCGAATCTGACGGAGTGTATTAATAAAATTAAAGAACAATTGATAGTGGAACAATTTGACACGGCGGTTAAATCAGAATCATAGGTTAAACATTTTTTCAGCAAATGGAAAAAGTTTATTCAGGCATTATCTGAAGAGGAACAAATACGGTTAATATATCCCTTTAGAGAATCAGAAGTATTAATTAATGTAATCGCAAGAAATGAATTCCCAAACTCAACGGAAGTTATTAGATCGTCGGAAAATTAAAGGCAGGAGTAGAGGGGAGAGAGAGAAGTAGAGAGGGAAAGAAAGATAAAAAAAAATTGTTGCTTTTTGTTTGAGCAAGAATTTGGGAAAATCCAATACCGCTAAGAATGTAAGTTAGTTGAAACATAAGAAAAGTAAGGCCAAGTATACATGTAACCGTTTTATAAGAATTGAAGATAAATTGAAAAATAAGGCATGTAAGCTGGAAGTTCTAAGTGATGTAACAATGGCTTTATTAGGCAGTCCTGTGTTTCATTTAGTGGACGATGTGTACAAGCTCAGGATGACGTCAGGGGTGGAGAGCTCAGGCGACCATCTCAAAACGGCCGAAGTTGAACTTGTATGTAATTTAACTTTCACAATATAATTCTATCAACATTGGGATAGTGTTTGCAGTACTAAATCGTTGCAAACAATATCTAAATACGTTTGAACATTTTTTTGGTTGACTGGCCTTTTAAAATGCAGTTAGGATAGAGGAATATTGTTAAATATTAAGAGGCAGGCTGCATTTAATATGTTGGATGTATCAATTTATCATACACTTGGTATAATAGTAATAGATTAGTAACCAATCAATGTGCAGCATGCTCACAAAAAAGTTCCTTATTTTTGCTCTTATGCTAGACATTAAGAATATGCAAATAAGTGTTTCCATTTATCATACGCACAGAAAAAGTTTCTTATTTTCTATGCTAGACATTTAAAAGTAAATAAGTGTATCCATTTATCATATATTTGGTGTAACAGGACTATTTAAGTAACTAATCACTGCGCAGCATGCACATGGAAAAAGATTTTTTTTTGCTATTATGCTAGACATTGTAAAGAAGCAAATAAGCAGACAAGTTGTGTATGCAATAATGAGTATTTCATATTAATTTTCAGATTGCAACAACTATGGCCTCGCTTCCATTGAGTCGTAATTCAGTTTGCGTGCACTCGCAAACCGTTAAATATGCTGTCGAAAGCAATAGCGTTTAACGACTGTTTCCAATGGCGCGTTATACCTTAATATCGGCTTCCGGACTTCGGCTGCCGAAAAGATTTTCGCGTCCCATAGAAAGTAATATAAGCCGTTAATCGATAAATTATACCAGGTTTCCATTGAAAGCGCTAACCGTTAATACACTGTCGGAGGCTGTCGATACATTGAGACATATTACCCCCAGCTCAACTAGGTGTAAAGGAGGAAAAAAGAGCTTTTTGAGGCCTGTTTCTCATTGAAATTGAAAATCAAAAAAAAATTACATATAGAAATATAATTTTATTTAATAATAATCTTCTCCTACATGTATATATGTATGATAATTGTATATATATATTTGACCTATATAAATCATATAATTTTAATAATTACTTTTAACTGTTATGATAAAGGCTGATATATTTAAATTGAAAAATATAATAATTACATTCAGTGTCTTTGAATTTCCGATATGTAACTACATATATTTTGAAATTATAGTTCATATCAAAAATAAAAGTCATGAGTAAGTATATACTTTCAAACTGTTCATTAAATTAAGGATTAGATGAGATGAAGATAAGCCCTCCCCCCCATGTTATTCATTGCAATCACCAGTTTCACATATGTTAACAAGCAACACACAGCTATAAAAAAAAGACCACACCTAGCCTAACCTCAGAACAGATATTTCAAAATGCAGGGTGAGAGAGAAGCTGACAATGCTGAAGTTAGACAGCGTAGGCCTGACATCCCCAGAGTGAGGCTGGATATAGAAACCCTGAATGAGCAGCAGGTGTTTGAAAGTTTCAGGCTCAACAGGGAGAAAATATATCAGTTATATGCCCTGTTGCAAGATAGGCTGGAAAGCCAGGGCTATTCAAGCAGGGCTGTCCCTGGAATGACCAAACTACTAGGGGCACTTCATTTTTTGGCTTCTGGATCCTTTCAGGTGACAGGGGGCATTGTAACTGGGGTGCATAAGTCCACTCTTTCTAAGCATCTTTCAAAAGTTATTGATGGACTTTATGATAATTGCAGAAAATTTATTTTTTTCCCCACATCACCCAGAGGTTGGCGTGATGTTAAGAGGGACTTTTTTCTTTTAGGTGGCATACCCAATGTCCTTGGGGCCATTGACTGCACTCATATTGCCCTAAGACCCCCTGTGCGCAGGGAGATAATATTTAGAAATAGGAAACACTTCCACTCCTTAAATGTGCAGATTATATGTGATGCAAACATGCGCATATTAAATGTTGTGGCAGGGTTCCCAGGAAGTAGCCATGATGCCTACATCCTCAGGAATTCTGGTGTGTGGAGATTGTTTGAGACAAATCAAATGCCTGAAGGACATCTCCTCGGTAAGTGTTTATGTATATATTATGATGCCTTCATGTGTTCAATATTTTGACATTTTATTGTTTCATTGCTTTATAATCCTTTATGTATGTGTCTAAGGGGGTGAAATTGATTAAATAAATAAATTGTTAATCATTTAAAAGATATATATTAACTATGTCATAGTAAGACATATGCATAACATTATTTTATGTCATACATTGCTTTATGGAAAGATGTGTGTTTATCTATCTATCTATATCTATATCTATATATATATATACTGTATATCTATGCATTCATATTTTAGCAGATTCTGCATATCCTCTTAAAAAATGGATTTGGACACCATTGAAAGAGAACCAGGTTGTTGGGCCTGCTGAATTAAGGTAAAATATATATTTATTTTCTGCTCATGTGTGTCAGAAATATTGATTGTGCCTTGCAAAATGCTCACTATAATCTGTAGAAAAGTAGGACCAGTACACACTTCATAGGAATGTCCCTTTAAATCACTCTTGGGTGAATGTAGGTGCAAACCTGGAGGACCTCCTTTTCCAAAGTCCCAGTAAATGTAATGAAATAGAACACACAGGTAGCACTCTATGTGGAGCAACAGCACCTTTATTGAGCAACGTTTCGGGGCTCCTGCCCCTTTATTAAGCTATATATCTGTGTTTGTGCACATACATTTGTTGCTTGATTATCTTGTGTGTGTGTGTGTATATATCACTATCACAGACATAACAATGTTGTACTGAGTGCCTTTAAAGGGACAGTCAAAATACAAATCATCTATTATCAGTGAAGCATTTATAAATCTCTCTGCTTCAATATAAATATATTTATATATATATAAAATGGTTTAAAGATTTATAAGATCAAACCAGGAATGTAGTTAGCTCATTAGTATTTGATTTGTCTTCACATTATATATTATAATCATATTTCTTGTTCTTTTAATACAGATATAATGAAGCACATATCCGAACACGTGCTATAATAGAACGACTGTTTGGTGTTCTAAAAATGCGCTTTCGCTGCCTGGACAGATCAGGGGGGGATCTCCAATTCAGTCCGGAAAAAGCTATTAAAATCATAGTGGCATGTTGCTGTCTACACAACATGGCACAGGAGCATGGGATGTTGAACGACTTACTTCCAACACCACAGCCCCCAGGTGAAATCTTTGAGCCTGATGTAATTAATCATCCCCAACCCCTCAATGCCCATTTGGAGAGATCTGCAACTATTCAAGAATTCTTTTCAGGTATTTTTATAGTATTGTAATGAGACCTTTTAGTTATTTATGATTATGTTTTTTAATAATACACATTTGTTTCTTTTAATGTTTTACAGATTGAAGATTCTCAGAAATGGAATACCACTCCCCTCCCTCTCTCCTCATCCCTATATTTACCACATTTTCCCTAAATAAATGTATACTTTACTCAAATATAGTCATGGTGAATGTTTCTTTATTTCCAGCTATGTACTAATCAATGCATTCATCTTATGATTTATGTATAACATAATTATCTAAAATATCATTTTAATTATATTCCAAATATGACTTTGTTCTCTTGGTATAATTATTTAAAGAGCAGCTATGCACTCCTGGTTAATAAAATTGAGTACATGGGTGAACCAATGACAGACAGGATATATACTGTATGTTGGCAACAATAAACAGCTCCAACATAGGTTCTATGCTGCTCCTGATCTTACCTAAATAAAACTATAATCAAAGGATACTAAGAATATTAAGAAATATAAAGAATATAAATATATTAGATTTGCTTTTAAATATATATGTTTTAGCAAAATAATGGAATTTATGTCACTTTAAAAAAAAAAGGAAGAGTGTGTTCACAATAAAACATTAATGAACCAGATAAATCATTCAAATCCAATCAACTTACATATGTACTCATAATCAATTTAATCCTTTTATGTTTCTTATTTCAATCATGTATTTAAGTTTAGGAGCCATTCCATTTAATGCTCATCACCTGTGGTGCACTTGCTGATTGTTGCCTACATTTAGACAACAATCATCAAGCGCTCCCCATGTGCAGATTCAAAATGGGTAGATTCCTAAGATAACATTCCTGTTTTATTAAATTACAGATGATAATTAAGTTAAATAGATTATAGGATTACATATTTAAGTATATAAATACTGCATGCTCTAATTCCTGAGTTTTATTTTTAATAGGCTATCCCTTTAAGAAATATATCAGATGCTCATTTCAAAGAGACAAATCCAGATATAATATAATCCTTAAAATAAAGATACATTATCAATACATACAATCCCCTGAGATTGCACACTTGAATGGCATGGTTACCTCATAGAAAATAATATAGAAAAATAAGTCAAAGGAAAAAATCTTTTTATCATGAAGATGAGTTTTATTATTACAGATTTACCCTCATTCAAATGTAATTTTCAATGTGAAAATCATATTTATTCAATACAAAACGATGACACATAAAAGTTATAATGTGTCATAGTACTAATATTTATAAAATATATGTAATGTCATGTCTGCTAAAGCAGATAATACATTTGCAATATTTAGACTATTAACCAAAATACATAAGTGCTTAATATGACATACTTCAAGAGATATGAAGTATTGTCTTTAACATGGAGTTATTGAAACAATTTAAAAGTGCATTGTGCATTGGTCCCAGGGAGAGTCTGTGTCTGTTCATATGATGTCAATTAAAATGTATTAATCACCTCTATATCATGGCAATCACATATATGTTGTGTATACACCAGTGCTTAAATATCATAAAGATACATTTATCTAATTATTCTAAATATTGAATAATAATCTTGACAAAAAGGAGTGCGTTAGTCATGATAGGTATATATTTCAGATATTACATTCCACATAGGACTATAATGAATGCAAGGTATTTGGCCATATCAACAGGAAGGAATATTTACTTTTCAACTCTTCTATAACTGTATAAGCCTTATTAGCTTCATCTGAAGGAGCAAACAACATATGCTTGTGGAATATAAATCATAACATTTACACATGTCACGTTGACCAATGTTAGATAGCATATACTGTATAAATTTCAGACACGTATCCCCAAGTATTCTTAAACGGCATAATATCCTCAATAAAAGGACACATACATTTATCAACAATTTACACCTGCATATTAATTGACATCATGTGAAATAAAAATGAATAAAGCTGTTAATGTTTTTGAAAATAAACAGCTATTAAAACAATTTTGAAATATATTTTCTAATTTTGATTAGAAAAATATATGCATATTTATGAGATGGAAATCACACTTAAGAAAGTGCTTCATAAAAAAATTAGATATTATATATCTTGAAAGAATTTAAAAAGAAAAATACTTCTTAATGCTTGCGGCGGGATTTGGCCTTTGGAGGAGAGGTACTTGGGATGGAAGTGTGGCGTCTTGGGCGACGCACACCAGCTGGCTGGGAGGCTAAAAGATGTGATTCAGGGTCCTGCAGGGAGATAACGGAGGATGCGAGTGAGGAGGGAGTTTGCGGCCTATCTGCAACCCTCTCCACTGCCTCTGCCAGGCGGACGAGTGCAGCATTATGTATGTCCATCTGGCTCTGTAGCCTCCTGAAATCCTGCTGCTGCTGGAGCCTAGTAAGTCTAAGCTCCCTGTGAATGAGCCTCAGTAGAGCATCCTGCTGGGACTGCGCGGGGATATTGGATTCCATGGGGGGCACTTGTGGCTGTATAGGTGTCTCCGGCACATATTCCTGGCTCTGTGTGAGGTTGTCGTCACTCAGTCTTGGGGACTGTGTGGGTGGCTCAATATCCAATTGAGGACAGACATTGGTGGGGGGTGGTGGTGATTGTTGTGGTGGTGGTAGTGGTGGCGGCATTTGTTGTGCCATGGGAGGGTGCTGAATGTGTTGTTGAGGTGGCATATAGTACATATGCTGCGGTGGAGGATGCATCTGCTGATGCTGTGGTGATGGAGGATGCATCTGCTGATGCTGTGGTGATGGAGGATGCATCTGCTGATGCTGTGGTGATGGAGGATGCATCTGCTGATGCTGTGGTGATGAAGGAGGCATCTGCTGATGCTGTGGTGGTGGAGGATGCATCTGCTGATGCTGTGGTGATGAAGGAGGCATCTGCCGATGCTGTGGTGGTGGAGGATGCATCTGATAATGCTGCGTTGGAGGATGCATCTGATAATGCTGCGTTGGAGGATGCATCTGATAATGCTGCGTTGGAGGATGCATCTGATAATGCTGCGTTGGAGGATGCATCTGATAATGCTGTGGTGGTGGAGGCTGCATCTGATGATATGTCCTCCCAGATGAATATGGGGATGGGCCAGGAACATTTTCAACCTCATAGGCCAGTGGCTGTTGCTCATCTCCTTCAAGTATGCTGAGGTAGGAGTATCCAGCTTCAATAACATCCCCCTCCTCCTCCTCACTGAATTCCGGAACATCACTGGCCTCCGGTCTTGTTGAGGACTCATACTCATGTTCCAATTCTGAAAAATAAATTGTAATTATAAATTAATCTGATGAAACATCTAACATTTGAAAATCAATTTTATAGATATAGTTTTATATATATATATATATATATATATATATATATATATATATATATATATATATATATATATATATATATATATATATATATATATATATAATTTCTGTATGAACTTAAACATATTTAACCAGAGGTGTATATTTAAAGATTGTGCCTCTAAGCGAATCTTTGTATTACACATAGTCCATATATATGATATAGATAGAAAGAATTTAAATCTATACCCTTGCTTGTTTGAGCAGATAGCCACTCCAGAAATCAGGATGAATATATCCACTACAACTATGTTAAGATGCCATTAAAGGGGCAATGAAGTACAAATTAAACTTTCATGATTCAGACAGAGCATGCAAATTTAGTCAACATTTAATATTTTACTCCTATTATCATATTTTCTTCCTTCTCTTGGTATCTTTATTTGAGAAGCAAGAATGTAAAGCTTAAGAGCCAGACAATATTTGTTTCAGAACAAATGTAGCCACCAATCACGAGCGCTAGCCAGGGTTCTGAACAAAAAATGCAAAGTCTCCATAGCTTACATTCCTACTTTTTCAGAAAAAGATACCAAGAGAACAAAGAAATATCTATAATAGTAGTACATTAGAGAGTTGCTTAAAATTGCTGCTCTATCTGAATCATGAAATAAAAAAATTGGGTTTACTATCACTTTAAGTTACTGTGCAAATTAGACTTTGAACCATGTAAAACATTACTTGTACTAATCCTACCTAGGTATGTTTTCCACTGATGCTTGAACACAATTGATTACTAAACATATATAATATATGAACATTCTATATTCTGTATTACACATGTGTATGATTACATTTATATTTTAAAAAACAAAGCCGATATATATTTCTGATGTTAACATATATTTGTTAGAAATAAAACATTTATTACATATGATATTTAATATTCACCTTCATGGACCTCTTCAGCTGGCACTGATGTGTCCATTGTCCCCTTACATCCGTAAACAGATTCATCTGAGATGACATTGGCCATCATCTCCTCCCATGACCTTAGGTGTATCCTCTTGCTAGGACCACCACCTGTCCCACGTGCATATTTGGCCTGCTGTGCCAGCTTAGCTTTGGTTTCCCTCCTGCAGTCATGATAGCGGTGTTTAATGCTGGCAATAGAACGATTACGTCCTAAGCAGCTGACTGCCACTCGAATCTCCTCCCACAGCTTATTCCGGACAGCCGGCCTCAGGTTAGGGTTCTCCAGCTGAGCTGCCCTCTCCAAGTATGCCTCAACAAGAGCCTCCTTCTCCTCCTCAGAGTACCTCTCCTCTCTAAGCCTGCCCTTCACACCTGAAGGGCCAGCAGACACAGACTCTCCCTCCTGTGACTGGGGACCAGCCCTCTCTACCTCCTCTGTCCCTGCAGGCTGTGACAGGCTACCACCAGCCCCACCCCCAGTTGCCACAGTCTGCCCCACTTTCCCTTTTCTTTTTGTGCCTAGCTGAGGCTGACTCCTCCTCACTCCTCCCACCTCCATTCCTCTTCCACCCTCTCTCCTTCCCTCCTCTGCCAGGGTTTGAGGAAGGACAAATCCTCCACCCAAACCTCGGCCCCTATTCCTGCCCATACTACTCCCTACTTCCCCCCTCCCCCTCCCTCTATCCACCCTCACCACTGCCCTCCCCCTAGCCACCCCCTTCCCAACTCCACTAGGCCTATCCATCCCTTTCTCCTTCCTCCCTAACTCTAACCTAACACTAAAGTCCCTAGCTTACCTAACTACACTAAGTCACCTAACTAAACCCTATATTAAATAGCCCCAAAACTAACTACCTAACCTATCTAGACCCTAACTATCTCTATTCTATATCCCTCAAAATAAAAATAAAATGTGGGGGTGAAAATAAACAAAGGGATGTAAATGAAAAAGGAAAAACTAAGGAGGATTAGAACAAAATTATAGACAAATAATAAGGGATGCAAATGAAGAAAGGGGTGAGCTATATAGTCAAATGAAACAAAAAATATGGGATGTAAAAAATAAATAGGATGGGAAAAATGTATATATATAAAAAAAAAAGTTATATAGTGAGGAAGGGAAAGGTAGTCAAAGGGGGGATGGGAAGTGGAATAAGGGGATTAATGAAAGGAGTAATAAAGGAAGATGGGGATATGGGGGTTAATGAAAAAAAATATGTGAATGTGTTTGTATCAAATAAAAGTGTGTATGTGTGTGTGTGTGTATTTGTGTGTATAAACTAATGTGTGTTAATTAACTAATGTATGGATGTGTGTGTGTGTTCCTAATATTATATGAGGCCTACAATAAGAATATATGTAAATCAAATATCAAACTCTCCACTAACTCTCAAACAACTCTCAAAAACCCAAAACTCCTACCAACGCAACTAGCTCCCGTGTCTTTCTCTCTAGAGGCGATCACAGGTAAAGAGCGCAGGCGCAAACCGGTATTCTTATAGACAGAGGTCGGGTTACCATGGCAATGCACTTGTTATGGCGCGCTTTTCGACAAATCCGACATCGGTTGGCAACGCAAACTTACGTACGGCCGAAAAGAGCGACTGCGCGCAACACGCTAATCTTTTCAATGGAAACCTGGTACTAAAATGGAGCCGTAAATTACCTTTAGCTGTCGTCCGCTTTGGTAGCTTACGGCTCCATTTTTAACGACTCAATGGAAGCGAGGCCTAAGTTTGTATGGGACTTGGGTATTTCACATTAGTGATTATTGTAAAAATTCCCCTTCCCGCGACTATAAGAATTATTCCAAGTTAAGAGGAGTTCCAGTGATGTCATTTTGTTTTTAAGCTGATGGAATTGCAATGTGAATTTAAAATGTAAGGTTTGGAGCCTGGTAGCACACACAGCTAAGACTACGGCTTGGTGCCGAAACATGTTAACGTGTAATCAGGATTCACTTGGAAATGGATGAATACTGTGCAATCCTAAATGTAACAAATAAAGGGCTGGTTTCATAAGTACATGGGAGTAGCTTCCTGGCAAGAAGACACTTTCTTTTGGTTTGCAATTTGCAGCATGCTTATTTTCATACCAATCAAAAGAAACAGGGTTGATTATGAAAGCATCTTTAACATAGGCAATAATATAAGGATTGGATTTAAAGAAAGAGGAAAATTATCATTTATCCCTCTTATATATGAGCCAGATTACCCCAGTTCTTGAAAGTGATTGTACATGAGATCTCTATTGCTACGTCAGCAAAAACTGGCCTCTAAAAACTTTACAGCTGAAACAGATTTATATCTTTCTGAGCAGGTTTACTACAAAGCAAACAATACTTACTAGAGAATGTTTTCTGGGCTCAGGCCTTCAAAACAGAAAATACAATTACCATCTGTCTCCATCTGTAATACAGAGAGGCGCCTTCACCACCTGTCTACAGAATATCAGAACAAGCAACATACAATAAAGCACAAGACGGTTTTCTGGTCAAAGGTCCCATTCTTAGTTTAAAGCTTCAACAGATAATCTGCAGCACTTCTCTACTGGTACTCTAAGCAATTAACAGTGAAAAAGCGCACACACATGCATGACCTGCAACCTCAAGCAGTGAAATCTCTTCCAAAGGGAATGATGGTGCCCACGAAGACAAGCCTTGAGATGACTTGGAAGGAACATCAAGATCTGCCTCATTCTGAAGGGAAGAGCACGGGAGACCAAGAGTTAGTGCATGCAGCTTAACATTGGCAACCGAAGCCTCCATCTAATAATTACCAGGTTTGAGATGGACCTAATTCTCTTCAACCTATGACAGAACTAGTAATGAGGGGTATCTGCAACTCCTGTCAAATTTGTACTGGTAAACTTGAGTGGTCCGATTCTGTCCATGCCCCCATGGGAGAGGAGGATCTAACCTGGTATTAGCTACATCAGTATTTCTAAACCACGGTCCTCAAGTACCACCAGCAGGCCAGGTTTTAATTATAGCTGAACTAGAGCACATGTGAAATAATCAGCTGATCAGTAACCATGGTTACTAACCTGCTCTCACCCATCAGCTGTTTATTTCACCTGTGCTCTAGTTCAGCTATAATCAAAACCTGGCCTGTTGGCGGTACGTGAGGACCGTGGTTGATAAACACTGAGCTACATGGACCAAGGCAAGGAAGCAAACATCTCTCATTTAGAAAGGCTGGATGTTTATTATTGAATAACTTATACTATGATTCAGAAATCAGAACAGGATGTAGTACTGTATTCAATTATTCCTCAAATATGTCACTGAAGAGGTTTCCTATTTTTAGAAAAGCTGATGTTGTTGGTAAGGCCTAATAAATAATTCCTTTTGATATTTTTTGATCTAGCTGTGTGGTGACGCTACAGGGGCAGTATTGCTTACCCCTCTTTTCTCCACCTTTTACAGGTGAATGGAAACTACCTTGGATCTTTGAAGATGGAAATACCTTTCAATTTAATATATTGCATAAGTATTTTATAAATCTCAGAGAGAATTTGTCACTCGCCTGGAAAGGTGATGTGCAACACAATGTCCAACTTTCTTTACTACATGCAGAAGAATTCTGGTGCATTCAACTTTGATAGAAGAGAGATTTCCAGTTCCGATCTACAGCTGTTTGAAGAAACATGTTTTCACAGTTGTTTTTATAAAATTGCAGGCAATGCCGTTATACCATGTCTTATTACCAGCATTCAGTGAAATCAGTACCAAAAAGTTTTAAACATCTGTTTATTGTTGTGAGATAATAGACAGGCAAACTTGTTCAATAAAAGGTTTAAGATTTCTACTTTTCAGTTTAATTCATGTTAAGCTGCTACTTGAGGCAAAACAAGAAAGAAATTCCATCAAATTGGTCAGTATTGCTTTAGACTTGAAAAGGGAAGACACTCTTTCGAAAGCTTGTCATCTTATAAATGTATAGTTAGTCCAATAAAAAGTATCATCGCTCAATGCAATACTCTTGTTATTTTGAGATATATATATATATATACACATACACACACAAGTATGTGCAAAGATATACGTACAAATTCTAGCATTAATAATCTTTTTTTTTTTTTTTTTTAAATATGAGATAAAAGCATATGATGACTTCTAAAAATACAAATACACATTCATTTATGTGAAAGTATCATATAACAGATTTTTTTGTATAACAAATAAATATAAAAATAACTTTCTATCAGATATTGTTTGTTGAGGTATAAATGTAGCTATTTCTTGGACATTAACAGTTGAAAAATAAAAGATTAGCTTTAGAGAAATGTACTTGTTCATGTTGTTGTTCAGTAATGAAATTTTATAAAAGTTTGGAAAAACCCGAATAACCGCAACATCGATGACTGTTAACAACAATCCGATGCTCTTCGCACCATACTTGACGCGCGTGTTTTTGACGGCTTTTTTAATAAATAGGGGGATCGTATTTAGATCCACATCAGCGATGTCTGGCGAGCGTTTTGACGCCGACGAATGCACTGAGATTGGATAGACCCCTAGGAGTTAATAGGTTAATTTGGTTTATTGCGATGTGGGGGTTTGTCGGTTTAGGGGTAAATAGTGTAATTAGTTAATTGGCATTGTAGGTTTTGGCGGTTTAGGGGTTAATATTGTAATTTATTTAGTTTGCGTTGTGGGGGTTTGGTGGTGTAAGGGTAAGGTAGTCTCTGTTGTGGGAGTTTAGCGATTTAAAGGTTAGTTTTTTAGTCAATATTTAGTACGAGTTATGTTTCTTGTGTTGGGTGGGTGGTTATTTTTTTTTTTATACTTCGTGCAGGCGGTTAGTTTTTTTTTTCTTGCGGGCGGTTACGCGTTTTTTAGTTATCTCATGCGGGCGGTTGCGCGTTTTGTTTTTTTTAGGCTTTGTTTGCCTACTCTGCCTGCAGTGGATTCTTTCACCACCCTGCCATTTACGAAATCCACCGGGATGCAGATACGCTGCATCCAGGTGGATTCTTTTGGCTTCACACGCAGCCAACATTCTTTTGGGGATGTGTGCGCAACTGGCGACACCGACGTACGCGTTACAAACGCGATTATAGTATAGATATGTGTATGTGTGTTCCATTTGCATATAAACCCCCCTCCCTGGTCTGAGAGCAACTTGGGCAGTGGTGGAAATTTTAGGCTGCTTTTTTTTTTTTTTTTTATAAAAAGAAAAGTACATTTCAAAATAATTATCATTTTACCATGCATAATGAAATGTAAACAAACCCCAAAACAAAACAAAACAACAGTCATGCTAATCTGCTTCAGTAATTATACAGAATAACTCAGAGATTAAAGCTGCATAAACAGATTTTAAAAGACCATTTCAGCTTACACAAATTTAGCAGACATTTCACCATAACATTATTTATTCTTTATCATTGACATTTTGTCTATAATTCATCTTTGTCACTCTCTCTCGCTCTCTTTTTCCCACTCTCCCTTTTTCTCTCTCTCTCTCTTTCATTCTCTATGTCTCTCTTATCTATCTCTTTTTCTTTCTTTCTCTTTCTTTCTTTCTCTCTCTATCCCTTTCACTCTCTCTATCAAGCTCTCTTTCTCTCTCTCTCACTTTCTCTCTCTCACCCACTCTCTCACACACTCTTTTTCTCTCATTTTCTCTCTCTTTTTTCTATCTCTATTATTTTCTCTCTCTCTCATTATATCTCTCTTACTCTTTCTTTAACTTTCTCTTTATCTCTCTCTCTTTATCATTCTTTCTTTATATCTCACACACTCTCTCTTTCTTTCTTTCTTTCTTTCTTTCTTTCTTTCTTTCTTTCTTTCTTTCTTTCTTTCTTTCTTTCTTTCTTTCTTTCTCTCTCTCTCACATTCTCTCACTCTCTTTATCTCTCTCTCACACACTTTATCTCTCTCACTTTCTCTCTCTCTTTCTCAAACTCTCTCCCCCTCTCTCTTTCTCTCACTCTCTCTTTATCTCTCTTTTAGTGTGAAATTTTCTGTTTTTTACATCTCTCATATGCTGCACACATTCCTTTTGTTGCCAAAAAGGTTTTTAGTTTTAGAGCCATGAATCATTTATATTATATTATATTTTTATATATATATATATATATATATATATATATATATATATATATATATATATATATATATATATATATATATATATATGTGTGTGTGTGTGTGTGTGTGTGTTCCTTTTGTATATAACCCCCTCCCTGGTCTGAGAGCAACTTGGTCAGTGGTGGAAATTGTAGGCTGTTTTTTATATTTGAGCTGTCATTTAAAAAAATAAAATAAAGTACATTACAAAGTTATTATTTTTTTACCATGCATAATGAAATGCTATATGGGCAGACAACAAACAAACAAAAAAACAGCCATGCTAATCTGCTTCTGTAATTATACAGAACAACTCAAAGACTGAGAGGCCTATTTATCAAGCCGTCAACCGCAAATACGCTGGAATTCCGCAGCGTAATTGTGGGGAGCCTGATTCACCTTATTTATCAAAGCCTACAGACCGTCAAAATTTGAATCTGTGACGTAACATATGATCCGACACAGATTGATGATTACGTCATTACAGATGTTCCGAATGCAAATTCGGCACTATCTTATTACTTTTGCTAGTTAACAAATATCTACCAGGTAGGCTTGCCACTATTCCGGCCCAGCGTACCTGCTTTTCAATCCGCCACCCTGGAGGCGGGGGATGCCATAGGAATCAATGGGAGTCTGAAAGCAGCAAAAGCTCATGTTCGCTGCTGCCCAATATCCCATTGATTCCTATGGGAGAATAAAAGTTATGTTTATAACTAACACCCTAACATATACATCCCTAATCTGCCGCCCCCTACACCGCCACCACCTACATTATACTTATTAACCCCTAATCTGCTGCCCCTACACCGCCACCACCTATATTATACTAATTAACTCCTAATCTGCCACCCCGACACCGCTGCCACCTACATTATACTTATTAACCCGTAATCTGCCGCCCCAACATCGCTTCCACCTACATAACAGTATTAACCCCTATACCGCCACTCCCGGAGCCCACCGCAACTAAATAAAGTTATTAACCCCTAAACCCCTGGCCTCCTACATCAGTACCACTTACTAAACCTATTAACCCCTAAACCGCCAGCCCCCCACATCGCCATAAACTAAATTAACCTATTAACTCCTAAACCTAATAACCCGCTAACTTTACATTAAGGGGCCTATTTATCAAGCTCCGAATGGAGCTTGGCGCCCCGTGTTTCTGGCGAGCCTGCACTGATGAGGCGGACAGGAATTGCCGGAATTCAACCCGATCGAGTACGATTGGATTGATTGACACCCCCTGTCACGAGTCTGCAGGGGGCGGCGTTGCACCAGCCGCTCACAAGAGCGGCTGGTGCAATGCTAAAAACGAAGAGCGTATTGCTCTCCGCATTCAGCGATGTCTGTCGGACCTGATCCGCACTGTCGGATCAGGTCCGACAGACATTCCATAAATAGGCCTCTAAATATTAACTCATTCCTATCTTATAATAAATTTAAACTTACCTTTAGATTTAAATTAAACTATATTAAACTAATAATTAACCTACCCTAACTGTTATACTAAGATTACATTAAACTATTAATTAATCTACCCTAACTATTATACTAAAATTACATTAAACTATATTAAACTAATAATAAAATCTACCCTAACTGTTATACTAAAATTACATTAAACTACAAATTAAATTAACTATATTACATATTTAAAAACCTAACCCTACTCAAATAATTTAAATCTACTATTGGCTATTCCAATCAGTCAATAGAATGCAAGCTCAATCCTATTGGCTCATTGGATCAGTCAATAGGATGAAAGCTCAATCCTATTGGCTGATTGCATCAGCCAATAGGATTTTTTCAACTTTAATTCCGATAGGCTGATAGCATTCTATCAGCCAATCAGAAACTAAGGGACGCCATCTTGGATGATGTCACTTAAAGGAACCTTCATTGTTAAAGAAGACGTTGAAAGAAGAGGATGCTTTGTGCCGGATTTCTTGAAGATGGAGCCGCTCCACGCCGGATGGATGAAGAGAGAAGATGCCATCTGGATGAAGACTTCTGCCAGCTTGGATGAAGACTTCGGTCAGCTTGGATGAAGACTTCTGCCGCTTCGTTGAGGATGGATGTCGGGTCTTCAGAAACTGTAAGTGGATCTTCGGGGGTTAGTGTTAGTTTTTTTTAAGGGTTTATTTGGTGGGTTTAATTTTTAGATTTTATTTTGGGGGGCTCTTTTATTTTGATAGGGCTCTTAGATTATGTGTAATTAGTTTAAATATTTGAACATTTATTTTTTATTTTGTGTAACTTAGTTGTTAGTTTTGTGTAACTTAGTAATTTTTAATAGTAATTTTTAATAGTAGATTAAATTATTTGAGTTAGGTTTTTAAATATGTAATATAGTTAATTTAATTTGTAGTTTAATGTAATTTTAGTATAACAGTTAGGGTAGATTAATTATTTAATATAGGTTAATGTAATTTTAGTCTAATAGTGAGGGTAGATTAATTAATAGTTTACTTTAGTTTAATGTAATCTTAGTATAACAGTTAGGGTAGGTTAATTATTAGTTTATTATAGTTTAATTTAAATCTAAAGGTAAGTTTTAATTTATTATAAGATAGGGATGAGTTAATATTTAATATAAAGTTAGCGGGTTATTAGGTTTAGGGGTTAATAGGTTAATTTAGTTTATGGAGATGTGGGGGGCTGGCGGTTTAGGGGTTAATAGGTTTAGTAAGTGGTACTGATGTAGGAGGCCAGGGGTTTAGGGGTTAATAACTTTATTTAGTTGCGGTGGGCTCCGGGAGCGGCGGTATCGGGGTTAATACTTTTATGTAGGTGGCAGCGGTGTTGGGGCAGCATATTAGGGGTTAATAAGTATAATGTAGGTGGCAGCGGTGTCGGGATGGCAGATTAGGAGTTAATTAGTATAATGTAGGTGGCGGCGGTGTAGGGGCGGCAGATTAGGGGTTAGTATAACAGTTAGGGTAGGTTAATTATTAGTTTAATTTAAATCTAAAGGTAAGTTTTAATTTATTATAAGATAGGGATGAGTTAATATTTAATATAAAGTTAGCGGGTTGTTAGGTTTAGGGGTTAATAGGTTAATTTAGTTTATGGCGATGTTGGGGGCTGGTAGTTTAGGGGTTAATAGGTTTAGTAAGTGACAGTGACGTGGGAGGCCAAGGGTTAATACATTTATTTAGTTGCGGTGGGCTCTGGGAGCGGAGGGATAGGGGTTAATACATTTAGTTAGTTGCAGCGGTGTTGGGGAGTGGCGGGATAGGGGTTAAACAGTTTAGTATAGTGGCGGTGTTTAGTGATATGGTATACATAAAGCTGCGAAAAAGCCGAATAGCAACGAGATCGATGACTGTTTAGTTAACAACAGTCCGCTGTTTTTCGCCCCGTACTTGGTGCGTGGATTTCTGACAGCTTTTTATATAAATATGGAGAGCGTATTCCGGTCCACGGCCGCGATGTTAGGCTATGTCAGGCAAGCGTATTGGTGCCGTTGAATGCAGCATAGTTGACGGCTTGATAAATAGGCCTCTATAGCTGCAAAAACAGATTTAAAAGACCATTTATTTCAGCTTACACAAATTAAACAGAAATCTCACCATAACATTATTTATTCTTTATCAATGACATTTTGTCTATAATTCATCTTTTTCACTCTCTCTCTTTCTTTCGTTCTCTAGTTTTCTCTATCTTGCTAGTTCTCTTTATCTCTCTCTCAATCTCTCTTTATTTCTCTCTCTCACACACACTCTCTCTTCCTCTGTCTATCTCTCACTTTTTCCCCTCTCTTCCTCACTTTTTCTTTCTCTCACTCCCTTTCTCTCTTTTCTGCTCTCTCTTACACACACTCTCGTTCTCTCTCTTTAAATCTCTCACACTCTTTATTTCTCTCACTCTCTACCCCCCCCCTCTTTTTCTCCCTCTCCCTTTCTCTCTCTTTCACACACTCTCTTTATCTCTCTTTCTTTATCTCTCTCTTACACACACACTCTCTCTCTTTCTTTATCTCACTTTCTCTAACTCTCTCTCTTTCTTTAAATCTCTCTCTCTTTCGCTCCATATCTCTCTCTCTTTCTCTTACCAACTTTTTCTCTCCCCCTCTTCTCTCTTTCTTTCTACCCTCTCTCTCTCACTTTATATCTTTCTCTTTTTTTCTCTCTTCCCCCATCTTTCTCTCTCCCCCTTTCTCTTTCTACCGCCCCTTCTCTCTCCCACACTATCTTTTTCTCTCTCTCTCTTTCGCTCTTTTTCTCTCTCTTTTTTAATCGCTCTTCCTCTCTCTCTCACTCACTTTCTCTCTCACACTTTTTCCCTCTCTTTGTATCTGCATATTTCTGTGTGTCTATGAGTGTGTGTGCTTTTGAATGTTACTGTTTGTGTCGGAGTGTGCGTGCGTTTGCCTTTAAATGTTTTTGTTTGTGCCTGAGGGTTTCTGCAGACTTTGAGTATTCAACAATTGAACCTCTATTTATTTATAAAATATTTTACCAGGAAGGATACCTTGAGATTTCTCTCGTTTTCAAGTATGTCCTGGGTCCACAAAACATTGCATTGATACAATAGGGTACAATAAAATTCAAAAACAATAATAATACACAATATATGCAACATTTTTACATAGAACAGGTAGGAAATATATAATCAACCATGACAGGTGCATTCTGTTTTGAGATATGTAGAGAGGGATCTCTTAAAGGATATTAGGCTTGGGGAAGGTTTGAAAGTGTGCGGGAGGTCGTTCCATAACTGTGGCGCTCTGAAGGAAAAGGAGGATCAAGCTGCTTTCTTTTTGTATGGAGGCAAGCTAAATAATGTGCTGGTACTGGATCGGAGGTTATAGGAGGTGGGAATAGCCGGGGAGAGCATTCTGTTCAGGTAGGGTGGGAGCTTCCCAGAAAGGCTCTTAAACACAAGGCAGCAAAGATGGAGGGTGCATCTGGATTCCAGCGTCAGCCAGTTTAGTTCTTTTAGCATGTCACAATGGTGGGTCCTGTAGTTACATTGTAGCACAAAGCGGCAGAACGAGTTATACAATGTATTAGTTTATTAAGGTGAGTTTGCGGTGCAGGTGTGTATACTATGTCCCCTTAATCCATGATAGGCATCAGCATTTGCTGTACAATCTTTTCCTTTACTGTAGGGCTGAGGCAAGATTTGTTTCTGTACAGGGCACCTAATTTTGGATAAAGTTTAGATGCAAGTTTTTCTATGTGGAGGCCAAAAGATAGATTAGGGTCTAACAACATACCCAAGTATTTGAAAGAGTGGACTGCGGTAAGCGTGCAATTGGATTTTGTTTTGATGCATAGATGGAAATTTTGTAACTTGTGTAATTTAGGACCCGTTCCAAAGATCATTGTGATCATTGTTTTGTCAGTGTTTAGGTAGAGTTTGTTTTTTGAGATCCACTTTTCTACGTCTGTGAACTGGTCTCTGTGAACTGGTCTTGGAGCACTGCTTCAAGCTGCAGCAGATCAGATTTGTTTGCATAGATTACCGTGTCGTCTGCGTACATGTGTACAGTTGAGGATTTGCAGACACTAGGCAGATCATTTATAAATAATGTGAATAGTAGGGGGCCGAGAATGGAACCTTGGGGAACACCACACGTGACTGGGAGAGGGAGGGAGTTGCTGTTAGAAATGGAGACATATTGTGATTGATCAGATACATATGATCTAAACCACATTAACGGACAATCAGCAATACCAGAGTTTTTTAGTTTGAGCAGTAGTTTGTCGTGGTCTACTGTGTCAAAAGCCTTTGCAAAATCAAGGAAAATAGCTCCAGTTAGGTCTCCTTGTTCCATGCCAGTTTGGATGTCGTTGCAAACTTTTAGGAGGGTAGTTGTAGTGGAGTGATTTGGTCTACCGCCCTCTCTCTCCCACACAATCTCTTTTTCTCTCTCTCTTTTTCGCTCTCTTTTTTATCGCTCTTCCTCTCTCACTTTCTCTCTTTTTTATCGCTCTTCCTCTCTCACTTTCTCTCTTTTTCTCTCCCCCGACTCTCTCTTTCTCTGTTTCTCTCTCACTCGCTCTATCAGGTTCATGTGTGTTTATCTGGCTCTGATACTAGTCAGTGCCTCACCAGCCACTGACCTCACATTATATATATATATACATACATACACAGGGGATATAAAAAGTCTACACACCCCTGTTAAAATGTCATGTTTCTGTGATGTAAATAAATGAGACAAAGATAAATCATTTCAAAACTTTTTCCACCTTTAATGTGACTTATAAACTGTACAACTCAATTGCAAAACAAACTAAAATCTTTTAGGTGGAGGGAAGTAGAAATAAAAAACTAAAATAATATGGTTGCATAAGTGTGTACACCCTTAACTTAAACTAATACTTTGTTGAAACACCTTTTGATTTTATTACAGCACTCAGTCTTTTTGGATATGCGTTTTTCAGCATGGCACATCTTGACTTGGCAAGATTTGCCCACTTTTCTTTGCAAAAACACTCCAAATCTGTCAGATTGTGAGGGCATCCCTTGTGCACAGCCCCCTTAAGATCACCCCACAGATTTTCGATTGGATTCAGGTCTGGGCTCTGACTGGGCCATTCCAAAACCTTAATCTTCTTCTGGTGAAGCCATTCCTTTGATGATTTGGATGTATGCTTTGGGGCGTCGTCATGCTGAAAGATGAAGCTCCTCTTCATGTTCATCTTTCTAGCAGAAGCCTGAAGGTTTTGTGCCAATATTGACTTGTATTTGGAACTGTTCATATTTCCCTCTACCTTGACTAAGGCCCCAGTTCCAGTTGAAGAAAAACAGACCCAAAGCATGATGCTGCCACCAAAATGCTTCACTGTAGGTATGGTGTTCTTTTGGTTATATGCAGTGTTGTTTTTGCGCTGAACATATCTTTTGGAATTATGGACAAAAAGTTTAATCTTGGCTTCATCAAACCAGAACACCTTTTGCGACATGCTTTTGGGAGACTTCAGATGTGTTTTTGCAAAATTTAGCTGGGCTTGGATGTTTTTTTTTTGGAGTAAAGTTACTCTTTTTAAGAGCATATGACTCTGCGTGAGTGTGTGTGTGTGACTCTGCGTGAGTGTGTGTGACTCTGCGTGAGAGTGTGTGTGTGTGTGACTCTGCGTGAGAGTGTGTGTGTGTGACTCTGTGTGAGAGTGTGTGTGTGTGTGACTCTGCATGAGAGAGTGTGTGTGTGTGTGTGTGACTGCGTGAGAGTGTGTGTGTGTGACTGTGTGAATAACTCTGTGTGAGAGTGTGTGTGTGTGTGTGACTCTGCGTGTGAGTGAGTGTGTGTGACTCTGCGTGAGAGTGTGTGTGTGTGACTCTGCGTGAGAGTGTGTGTGTGTGTGTGACTCTGCGTGAGAGTGTGTGTGTGTGTGTGACTCTGCGTGAGAGTGTGTGTGACTGTGTGATTCTGTGTGAATAACTCTGTGTGAGAGTGTGTGTGTGTGACTCTGTGTGAGTACACATACACACACATTTATATTTTTATTGCTGCAATATATATAAAAAGAAAAACCCCAAACACAGATTTCTTGAAAAACAATACTTCCCTAAACACAAATGCTGTAAAAAAAAAAAAAAAAACACATTTACACTTGTGCGATACAGTTTAATTTTCAAGGTTTTTTTTTCACCAAGGTGGAGCAAATTATTTATCCGGGGCGTTTCAGTGCACAGAGACACCAGCAGAATGTCAGCGGTGTGGAAGTATTTTAAAATTAACTAGGAAAATCCACGGATGGCAGACTGCAAACTTATAACACCAGTAATCTGATCAAGCATTTGAAATTAAAACATAAAAGTGAGCATGGAGAATTTGCCACCCTTGCTAGCAGTAGCACTCATCAGCCAACTCTGCAGCAAACTTTAGCAAGAAGAGAAAACCTGAGAGTTGTATAAATATCAGAGGCCCTCACCCAATTTAATATTCTGGATGATAAACCACTTTCAATTGTGGATAACATGGGTTTTCGTCGATTTATTAATGTTTTGGAGCCGAAGTATGACATTCCCAGTCGCCGCTATACCACAGATGTCATCTTACCACAGATACACGACACGTGTAAAAAGCACATTACCATCATGTTGCAGGAGAACATAAGGCAATCAGCTTCACCGCTGACATCTGGAGCAGTAGTGTGAGTCCACCGTCTCTCATCAGCTTAACAGCGCAGTGGATAGATGACGAATTCTTTCTACAACAGGTCATGCTCCAAGCAAAGAAATTTGATGGCTCTCACACCGGTCAAGCAATAGCGAGCATACTTGAGGAAATACAAACACAAAAATTAAATCAGTGCTAAAACCAATAACCCAAGTGATAATATGCCCTCAATAAGTAAAAAATGTGTATATAAGCAGTTTAAAACTTAGTAGATAATCATAAATAGTTTCTTTAATGTCAAAACCTTAGTAAAGAAAGGATAAGAAATATATATATTGCATATAAAAAATGCACAATACATGTACAGAACGTTTAAAAAACAAAATCAGTATCCTATTATATAAAAGGCCAAGTGTGTCAATGTGAAGGGGGCGTGGTCAGACGTGAATGGTCGTGAAAGTGGCGTGGTCAGCCTGAAGGGGGCATGGCCGGGCACGGTCGCGAGATAGAGAGGGGAGGGGGAGAGAGAGAGAGAGTGAGAGAGTGAGAGCAGGGGAGAGAGAGAGAGAGCAGGGGAGAGGGAGAGAGAGAGAGCACAGGGGAGAGAGAGAGCAGGGGAGAGAGAGAGGAGGGGAGAGAGAGAGAGAGAGAGAGGAGGGGAGAGAGAGCGAGAGATAGAGAGAGCGCAAAAGAAATGGGGGAGAGAGAGATAGAGAGCAAAAGAGAGGGGGGAGAGAGCACAAAAGGGAGGGGCAGAGAGAGAGCACGCAAAAGAGAGGGGAGAGAGAGAGCGCGCAAAAGAGAGGGGGAGAGAGCTCAAAAGAGAGGGGGAGAGAGCTCAAAAGAGAGGGGGAGAGAGAGCACAAAAGAGATGGGGGAGAGAGTGCGAAGAGAGGGGGGAGAGAGCGCGCAAAAGAGGGGGGGAGAGAGAGAGAGAGGGGGAGAGAGAGCGCGCAAATGAGAGGGGGAGAGAGAGAGAGCACAAAAGAGAGGGGAGAGAGAGAGAAGGGGAGAGAGAGAGAGAGAAGGAGAAGGAGGAAGAGAGAGAGAGAGAGGGGGGGGAGGGGGAGGAGGAGGAAGAGAGAGAGAGAGAGAAGGAGGAGGGAGAGAGAGAGAGAGAGAGAGAGAGAGAGAGAAGGAGGAGGAGGGGTGGAGAGAGCGCAAAAGAGAGGGGGGAGAGAGAGAGCGCAAAAGAGAGAGGGGAGAGAGAGCGCAAAAGAGAGGGGGGAGAGAGAGCGCAAAAGAGAAGGGGGGAGAGAGAGCGCAAAAGAGAGGGGGGGAGAGAGCGCAAAAGAGAGGGGGGGAGAGAGCGCGCAAAAGAGAGGGGGGGAGAGAGAGCACAAAAGAGAGGGGAGAGAGAGAGGGAGGGGAGAGAGAGAGGGAGGTGAAAGAGAGAGAGATAGAGAGAGAGAGGGGGAGAGAGCTCAAAAGAGAGGGGGAGAGAGAGCGCAAAAGAGATGGGGAGAGAGAGAGAGCTCAAAAGAGAGGGGGAGAGAGCTCAAAAGAGAGGGGGAGAGAGAGCGCAAAAGAGATGGGGAGAGAGAGAGAGCTCAAAAGAGAGGGGGAGAGAGAGCGCAAAAAAGATGGGGGAGTAGGGAGAGCGCAAAAGAGAGGGGGAGAGAGCGCAAAAGAGAAGGGGGGAGAGAGAGAGCGCAAAAGAGAGGGGGGAGGGAGAGAGCAAAAGAGAGGGGGAAGAGAGAGAGAGCAAAAGAGAGGGGAAGGGAGAGAGCGCAAGGGGTGGGACCGCTGTACTGCAAAAAATGGCCCGTGTAAATGGGCTTTAAGACTAGTAAAAAATATAAGCAGATAATTAAATATTATAATACTTAGTCCATGGTTTTAGGTGAGCATGTAGATAGATCCAGGTGCAGCTCCTCTATGCTGGAAATTCCTTAAAGGGCCATAATACCCAAATGTTTAAAAACACTTGAAAGTGATGCAGTATAGCTGTAAAAAGCGGACTAGAAAATATCACCTGAACATCTCAATGTAAAAAAGAAAGATATTTTACCTCAAAAGTTTCTCAGTAGCCACATCCCATTGTAAAGGACTAAGCAGCAAATTAGTATGTCTGTCCCGGGACAGCAGAAGGAGCGAGCATTCGTGCATACTCATCTTATTTCCCTATTAAGTGTAAGGAAGTTTACAATGACATCTCATGAGAGTTAAGTGAAATCTCAGGAGATCACAGTAAAAAAGTTCATGACCGATTGGCTGCTGTTCTTTTTTTTTTTTTTTAACCTGCAGATGGGCAGCAGCTAAGTATAACTTTTTACACAGAACTTACTCTGCTGAGGTGAGGAAATTGTGAGGTAAAATATCTTCTTTTTTTACATAGAGATGCTCAGGTGACATTTTACTGTCAGCTTTTTACAGTTATACTGCATCAGTTTCAAGTGATTTAGCATATGAGTATTATGTCCCTTTAATCCAACCAAGTTACAAGATTCTATTGAAGACAAAAAGCGCAACTCTGTTTCAGGTGATTTAATAGCAGAATAGTACACAATAACACATGCTTACTTACACATAAAATAATACACAAATACTCGGGAGAACTTCCGGCAATCACACTAGTCAGTACAGCATCGGCTTCAAATGTCCAGGATATCCAGAATCGCCAGGCTGAAGACTTTCTACAGCAAGACAGCTGATAGTCTCTGTAAAGCATCTGGAATTACCAGCACCGGAAATATGTCAAAGCACCAGACAGTCCAATACCCTCTACGCGTTTCATTCGGCTGAACTTCTTCAAGGAGGGTTTGTAGAATGTGAATATTGGCCCTCAAGTATCGCGTGCCTTTTAAGTCATCTATGGTTATGCAATGGCCAATCGCCATCCTGAATAAGCAATCCACTAATGGTTGGTTCCCTGAACATTAATGGTTTGCAAAAACGACAAAATGACAGTTCATAAATCATTTAGTCCAAGTGTCCATGACAAACAAAACATAATATTAAATCTAATGTCTAAAAACACCATAAGATGGGGCATACACATAAGGACACTCCAATGTTTCTTCAGGATTTTTTGTAAAAGTGGGTCCTTAAGAAACATTGGAGTGTCCTCAAATCGGATCCAATCTTGGGTCCAAGTTTAGAAGACTATCAAAGAAATCTAAAAAATTTGCTAGCTCCCAGCAAATTAAGAAAAATATAATCTGAAAATACCCATGACAAATAGCTTAAATGAGGCAAAGGCACATTAAACCCCTTAACGACCAACGATGTATGGGGTAGGTCCTGCAAAAAAATGCAGTTAACGACCAAGAACGTACCCCGTACGTTGTTAGTCTTTGAAAGTAGTGGAATCGATCCTGATCGCTTCCAGCCGCTTTCATGCTATTGCAGTGATGCCTCGATATTGAGGCATCCTGCAAATAACACTTTTTAGCAGTGTTGGCCGTGATCGTTGGTGGGTGGGAGCTGATGCAGGTGGACGGCCATCAATGAAGGAGGGGGGCGGGATTCACGGAGGCGTGGGTGTAAGGTGGGACTCCGTGGGAGAGAGGACTGGGGAGGGTGGAAATTTAAAATTAAGCGATCTGCTATTTCTGAACAAAGGGGTTCCCAGAGAAGCTTTTACAACCATTTGTGCCATAATTGCACAAGCTGTTTGTAAAAAATTCCAGTGAGAAACCTAAAATTTGTGAAAAATGTAACTTTTTTTTTATTTGATCGCATTTGGCGGTGAAATGGTGGCATGAAATATACCAAAATGGGCCTAGATCAATACTTTGGGTTGTCTACTACACTACACTAAAGCTAAAATTAACCCTACAAGCTCCCTAAATAACCCCTTCACTGCTGGGCATAATACACGTGTGGTGTGCAGTGGCATTTATCTGCCTTCTAATTACCAAAAGCAACGCCAAAGCCATATAAGTTTGCTATTTCTGAACAAAGGGGATCCCAGAGAAGCATTTACAACCATTTGTGCCATAATTACACAAGCTGTTTGTAAATAATTTCGGTGAGAAACCTAAAGTTTGTGAAAAAAATCTGTGAAAAAGTGAACGATTTTTTTTTTATTTGATCGCATTTGGCGGTGAAATGGTGGCATGAAATATACCAAAATGGGTCTAGATCAATACTTTGGATTGTCTTCTAAAAACAAATATATACATGTCAAGGGATATTCAGGGATTCCAGATAGATATCAGTGTTCCAATGTAGCTATCGCTAATTTTGAAAAAAAAAAAAAAGTGGTTTAGAAATAGCAAAGTGCTACTTGTATTTATTGCCCTATAACTTGCAAAAAAAGCAAAGAACATGTAAAAATTGGGTATTTCTAAACTCAGGACAAAATTTAGAAATTATTTAACATGGGTGTTTTTTGGTGGTTGTAGATGTGTAACAGATTTTGGGGGTCAAATTTAGATAAAGTGTGTTTTTTTTTCATTTTTTCCTCATATTTTATAAAAAAATGGTATAGTAAATTATAAGATATGATGAAAATAATGGTATCTTTAAAAAGTCCATTTAATGGCGAGAAAAACTCTATATAATATGTGTGGGTACAGTAAATGAGTAAGAGGAAAATTACAGCTAAACACAAACACCGCAAAAATGTAAAAATAGCAATGCTCGTAAACGGTCAGAAAATGGAAAAGTGCAGTGGTCCTTAAGGGGTTAAATGTGGTAAAATTATTTGCAATATGTGCAAACACAAACAATGAGATTGAATTATTTAATTCCACAAAAACACAAAATTTTGACATAAAAAGCAAGTGTAACTGTGATTCAAAATATGTGGTCTATTTACTTACATGTGGGTGTGGCCTACTTTATGTAGGATGCACCAAAAGAAATATTAGGACTAGGGCAAATTAACACTTATATAATATTAATAACACCAGGGATCCTACAAAGAAACAAGTGAAACACAGTATACCCTGTAATTATCTTGAATATCATAATGGGGACCCTGTCTCTTTAAGAGTACAGGTTATTGATTTTATCCCCTCTTCTGTGAATGATAGATTACTTAGACTGAGAAAGCAAGAATACTTTTGGATCTTTAAATTAGATACTATGGGGGATATTTATCAAGCCGTCAACCTGAAATACGTTGGAATTCCGCAACGTAATTGTGGCGAGCTTGATTCGACCTAGTTATCAAAGCCTACAGACCGGCAAAATTTAAAATCTGTGACGTAACATACGATCCCCCGGTCTCAATCAGACACTGATCGACGCTTACGTCATTACAGATGTTACGTCATTACAGATGAGAGCTCAACCCTATTGTCTGATTGGAACAGCCAATGGGATGAGAACTGCTCAAATCCTATTGGCTGATTGGAACAGCCAATAGGATTTTAGCGGCTCTAATCCTATTGGCTGATTAGAACCTTTCAGCCAATAGGAATTCAAGGGACGCCATCTTGGATGACGTCACTTGCATTCAAGATCCAGTTTACGGCGGAGAACGTATTGAAGAGGAGCTCCTCGTCGGATATCTTCAGGATGGACCCGCTCTACACCGGATGTCTTCAGGATGGACCCGCTCCTCACCGGATGAAGATAGAAGAGGCCACATGGATGAAGACTTTGCCGGCTGGATGAAGATGGAAGAGGCCGCCCGGATGAAGACTTCTTGCCGGCTGGATGGATCCTTCAAGCGGAACTTCAAAAACTGAAAGTGGATCGTCGGGGGTTAGTGTTAGGTTTTTTTAAGGGTTTTTTGGGTGGATTTTATTTTTAGAGTAGGGTCTGGGCAGTAAAAGAGATAAATGCCCTTTTAAGGGCAATGCCCATACAAATGCCCTTTTCAGGGCAATGGTGAGCTTAGGTTTTTTAGATAGGGTTTTTATTTGGGGGGTTTGGTTGTGTGGGTGGTGGGTTTTACTGTTGGGGGGTGTTTGTATTTATTTTTTTTACAGGTAAAAGAGCTAACTTCTTTGGGGCAATGCCCAGCAAAAGGCCCTTTTAAGGGCCATTGGTAGTTTATTGCTGGGGGGGGGGTTGATAGGGCTATTTGATTAGGTGTAATTCTTTTTTATTTTTGATGCTGTAGTTTTTTATTTTTTGTTACTTAGTGTTTATTTTTTTGTAATTTAGAAATTTTTAATTGTATATTTAAATAATTTGAGTAGGGTTAGGTTTTTAAATATGAAATATAGTTAATTGGTAGTTTAATGTATTTTTAGTATAATACAGGTGGCCCTCTGTTTACACCGGTTCAATTTGCGCTGTTTCAGAATAACAACCTTTTTTTCAGTCATGTGACTGCTATTGAAAAGCTTTGGAAAGCAGTGCACTAATTAAAATAGCCAGGAGGTGAAGCTGTCCGCTTGTTTTGCAGCAAATTCCGATTATCCTAGCTTTGTGAAGGAATAATCTAGATTTTATTAAAGAGACAGATGAGTATTTTGCATAACCTTTTCCTTTACTGCTCATACAGCACTTTAACGAATACATATAATGTAAAGGAAAAAACCATTACAGATAAAGAAAAAAACATAAACCAATGAGAACATAGTTTGAATGGTCAGTTATAAAATAAACCAATGAGAACAGTCCAAATGACCATAAACAGTCTGACAGTGTGCCAATCTTCCTCTTTGAACTTTGATGCAAATGAATAAACAAACATCTGAGAAAAAAGAGACACAAGTCCCAGAATCTTAAAACTGGAAAGAATCCATCCTCCAACAGAAACGGGAAACAATTTGATTGAAGAGACAAATCTTCTTTCTGGAATCAGTAAAGTTGTTTGAAGAATCGGATGAATCTACCTGCAGGAAAGGATGAAATCCATGACAGGAATCATATTCATCTTCAGAATCCTGGATTAGAAGAATTTGGCACTAGAATACATAAAAGATAATGAAAATATAGGATAAAATATATTATATATCAAAATAAGGGAGGGAACAACAAACAAGAGGAGGGAAAATACTCGTCTCTGTCTCTTTAAAAAAAAATCTAGATTATTCCTTCACAAAGCTAGGATAATCAGAATTTTATTACAAGGACAGAGACTCCTATTTTGCTAGTTTAAAGCAAAAATAACATGAAATAAATACAATTAAACTAAATCATGAAACCAGCTGATGTGGAATAGAATGAATTGGTTTAAAATAAAATTGTCTAAAAGTTTTAGCAGATGACCAATCTGCAGCATTTAAAATGTCTTGGAGCGAAACAGATTTACAAAATGCCTTAGAAGCAGAAGCTCCTCTAAAGGAATGAGGAGAAAAATCTTTATCCACACCAGCTTGAACCATGACCCATTTAACCCATCTACTAATAGTAGGAGAGGAAACAGGTAAATGAGGAACAGCGTAAGAAATAAGTAATTGATTGGAAGGAGGAAGCCTAAAGGGAAGGGTTCTTTTTTCATATTCTTTTAAACAAAAAACTACACATAACTTAGGAAATTCAGGGAAATAAGGATAAAAAAATAGAAGTAGAAAGAGTCTTGGTTCTACGAGAAATAGAAAATACAACCCCTTGAGGGGAAAAAATCTTAGAATTAAAATCAATGGCTACCCTTTTGAAAGACAAAAGACATAATAAAGTAGTTAGTTTTACAGTAAGTTGTTTTAAAGAAAGAAAATTATTATCTGGGAAAAAAACAAATCAACATCCCAAAAAGATAATTACCTAGAAGGAGGACGTTTTAAACGAATGGATTTCATGAGTCTACAAATGACCGAATTCTGACCTATTGGATTATTATTTAAAAGTTCATGACCAGCGGATATAGCTGATCTAGCTACGTTAATAGATCTATATGCCAAACCAGCTTGATAAAGTGAAGAAAGATAATTAATAACGTCACTCAAAGAAGCTGAAATGGGATCCAAGTTCCTAAGATTGCACCTGCTAGACCATTTAACCCAGGAGGATAAGTAAGATTTCCTGGTTCCAGGAGCCCAGGAGTCTTGAAGGAGGAGTTTAGCCTCTTCCGAAAGACCGACGCCTGACCAGGAACCCCTGAAACCATCCAGGCAACGAGTTGTAATTTGCCTTGAAGAATGAGATTGTGAAATTCTCTGTTGGGATCTGTAAGAAGATTTGGTTGAACTGGAAGCAAAATTGGAGGAAGGTAAGACATCTCCAGAAGAAGAGTGTACCAGACTTGAGTTGGCCAAAATGGGGTAATTATTAGAAGGGAGATCAAATGTCTCTTAACAAAAAGGAGAGTCCTGAGAATCATCAGAAAAGGAGGGAAAGCATAAGCTCCTTGAACTGGCCATGTTTGAAGAAAAGCATCCATGCCTAGAGCCTCCGGATCTGGTCTCCAACTGAAATAAGGGAAGACCTGATGATTCAGACGAGATGCAAAAAGATCTACTACAAAAGGACCTCTTAGTTGTGCAATCTTCTGAAAAATTACAAGATTCAATTTCCAATCGCTGATATCTCGAACCCCAATCTTGGTTGTTGAGACCAGGAATATATTCTGCTTGAACCGAGATATTTTGAGTTAGACAATAATGAATGAAAATACTTGTTAAATCTGATAAAGATTTTGAAGTCATTCCTCCAAGATGATTGATATAACGGACTGCTGACATGTTGTCCATACGAAGTAAAATAGAGATAGGATGATTGCATTTGAAAAAACTTTTTACTGCAAACGCTCCTGCAAGAAGTTCTAAATAGCTGATAAGAAGAGATTTCTCTGTCTGAGACCATTTTCCACCAGTGATAGAAGAACCACATCTTGCACCCCAACCAGAATTGCTTGCATCGGATTCTATTATTAAATCCGGAGTATTGCCGAAAATTGCTTTGTCATTCCAGGCTTCTATGTTGAGAAGCCACCAATTCAGTTCTTCTGTTGCTTCTTCGAACAGGGAAATCATGTGTTGGTAAGAGAAACCTTTCCGAAGATAATGAATCTTCAATCTCTGAAGAGCCCTGTAATGAAGAGGAGCAGGAAAAATAGCTTGGATAGATGAAGACAGGAGACCTATAATTCAAGCTAAAAGACGAATAGGGAAACTGTCTTTGGATAGAATATAAGAAATCTCTTTCTTTATTCTTTTTATCTTGTATAGAGGTAAACAGAGTTGTTGTCAAGGTATCTATGTTGAAACCCAAGAAAGTCAAAATCTGAGATGGAATAAGAGAAGACTTCTTGAAATTTATAATGAAACCTAGAGACAACTAACTAGACCTATTATCCCCTAAACCGCCAGTCCCCCACATCGCCATAAACTAAATTAAGCTATTAACCCCTTAACCTAACAACCTGCTAACTTTACATTCAAATTACAACATCCATATCTTATAATAAATTTAAACTTACCTTTAGAATTAAAATAAACTATATTAAACCATTAATTAACCTACCCTAACTACAGGTAGCCCTCAGTTTACGCCGGGGTTAGGTTCCAGAAGGAATGGTTGTAAATGGTTGTAAATCGAAACCGTTGTAAATTGAAACCCAGTTTATAATGTAAGTCAGTGGGAAGTGAGGGAGTTAGGTTCCAGGCCCCTCTCAAAATTGTCATAAGTAACACCTAATACATTATTTTTTAAAATGCTAAACAGCATTATAAACCTAATAATATAGATTGTATCATCATGAAACTAATGAACAAAAACATTTACTAACAGCACCTAATTAAATAATCACACAACAGACTGCATCATCATCAAACTAAGTTTAAAGAACAAAAACATATTTTTTACTTGCATTTTTCTGCAAACAGTTCTCTGCATTGTTAGCATGTTAGATAATATTGGGTCTGCACCTATTCTATGCATTTCAATCTTCAGTGATTAATAGGCAGTTAGGCACCCTCACCTCAAGCAGCTGGACAGGAAGATAATAGGGAAGTGGCTGCTAAATCTTGTTGCTCCATAGCTAATGTCTGCTCTGTGTACACAGATCAATTTCAGTCTGTTAAGTTGCATACATTTTATTTATACTCTGTCACTAAACACCGCCACTATACTAAAATGTTTAACCCCTATCCCGCTGCTCCCCGACCCTGCCGCAACTAAATTGAAGTATTAACCCCTAAACCCCTGGCCTCCCACATTCTAACCTGGCATACTCTCGGCTACAGGACATCCAGATACAGCTTGGTCAACCAATTTAAAAAGACTTCAACAAGATATGCAAACTCGTTGGAACAGCACATTTTACATGCTGCAGTCTCTGATTGAGCAGAAATGGGCCCTTGGAGTGTAAGTTTCTGAACATGAGCTCCCTGCCACTATTACTGTAAACCAGTGGAATCTGATGGAGAAGATGCTAAATATCTTGGGTCCCTTTGAAGAGCTGACTCATCAAGTGAGTTGTTCAGATGTGTTTGCCTCCGATGTAATTCCTGCAGTCACTGTGCTACAGAGAGTTTTATTAAAAGTGGATGAGGACCATTGCATCAAAACAATAAAGAGCACTGTGCTTGCTGCTTTGCAGAAGCGCTTTTCCGATACAGAGCAAAACCCACTTCACTGTATCGCAACTTTACTCGATCCAAGGTAATTGATATTTAATTTCTGCTATTAAATTCAAAATGTAAGAGACTAGAGTAATTATTTTAGTTATTTTATTCCTTTTTTGGTGTAAGTTACTGCTCTTACTTTTTTTTCTGGATTCACAGAAAGAATAGTATGCTAGTAGTAGTGCTTACATATCAGAGTCATCATCCATTCCTCGTTTTTGTTATTTTGTTCTTTCTAGGTATAAAGATTGATTTTTCACTAATGCAGACACTTCCAGACAGGCAAAAGAAAAGTTCATACTGGAACAGCAAAACATTTCTGAAGAGATAGAGGAGCATGAAGAACCAGCTGCCAAGAGGCCTCACCATGACCAGCCAGGTACCAGTCTGGACAGTGTCTTTGCAGAAATTGCTGGTGAATGTCCATCTACATCTGAGAGCAGTGCTCAAAAAGCTGCTACTATACAGCTGGAAGCTTACCTGGGGGAGATCACTCTACCTTGCTCAGACAAACCCCTGAGGTACTGGGCAGGTAATAAACTGAGATTTCCTGCTCTGGCTAAAACAGCCCAAAAATATCTTTCTGCCCCATGCAGTAGCGAAAGACTGTTCAGCTTGGCGTCAAACATCCTTACCGATATCAGGAACAGACTTATTGCTGAACATGCAGAGATGCTTCTGTTCCTTAAAAAGAACTTGCCACTAACGTTTAAAAATTAATTATTTTAATTGCCTGATAATAATGTTATGCTGCAAGTGCTAGTTCTCATCTTGCACAATTATGTTACCAGTCAAATGTAATCTAGCTCATAGTGTTGTTCCCCATGATTAAACAGTGCACTGTTATATTTTAATAATTTTATAATAATACTGTATTGCACATTTTTTTGTTTTTTTTTATTTTCAAAAAAGCTTTATTGAAGTTATTAACAATACAAAAGAAGAGAAAAACAAATACATTAACAGTATGAGGGCACAATCTGCCCCCATTACAGCATAAACTTGTACAGTTAGAGGGTAAAAAAAAACTCTGTTCAGAGCGGTACCAAAAACTCAGAAATCAGCAAAAAACCAACATGGTACCATATATCTTATGCGGGAGAGACTCTAAGGTCTCTTAATCTAGAAAAAGAGAGAGAAGGGAAAGAGTCCAGAAACAAGATATAGGGATGGGGAAAGAAGGGGAGGAACAAAATTTGTCATGCTGGGGTGTGGCGCGAAAGCCGTCCAGTATCATGTATGCTAACCCTAGGGTATATTCCTTAATCGTATATGTCAAGCTAATTGGGGAACAGGACATTAGGTTTCCAGGTAGTGTCATATAAGTCTTTCCAGTCAGCCCATGTTAGCTCAAAGCCGAGGCCCCTTACTGATGCGGAAGGAGTGGAATATAAGGCCTTTATTGCCCCTTTGAGGTTGCTTGGGAAATGAAAGTTTTCAAGCACTTCCCTCAAGAACCGCCATCTCACCCGATCAAAGGCCTTTTCGGCATCTAATGAGATAATCGCCACCGGTTTGTTGAGGCTAGATGATAGGCCCAACACATTTAGTAGCCTTCTAGTGTTATCCTGCCATTCTCTTTTGGGGATAAATCCCACTTGGTCTGGATTGACCAAATGAGGTAATAGATTGGCTTCTCTGATGGAGAATGGCGAATTTAAAGAGTCTCTTTGATCGGGTGAGAGGGACGGGAGATTCAAGGCCTTTAAGTACTCGCGTACTGCCTCCGTTGGGGCCGAAAGGGGGTTCTCAGACTTGTCTATATTATAGAGGTTAGAGTAATACTCAGCGAACGCCTCTCCTATCTGCGAAGGGATTTTGAGGAGGGAGCTCGCTGTAGCGATACTATGTATACGTGAAGCACTAGTTCTATTTCTGATTTTGTTGGCTAGAAGGGTGTCCGCCTTATTACCCTTATAGAAATACAGCTGTTTTAGTTTAGTTAGATTGTCTTGGGTTAAGCTCTATTTGCGAGATATGATTTTTAAGGTCGGAGATTTGGGCTGCTAAAGAGTGTACGGGCTTGGCTCTGTTTTGGGATTCTAAAATCCGTAATTTAATGTAAGCCTGTGATAGCGAGAGACCCGCCTGCTTTCGAAGGTTAGCCTGTTCTGAGATCATTATACCTCTAATGGTCGCTTTAGCGGCACCCCAAAGGGTGTCGTCCCTAACTTGGGCGTTGTCATTAGTTCCCACAAAATGTTTGATTTCTGTGCGCAATTTTTCTCTAAAGGAGATGTCCTGTAGTAGGTTATGGGGCATGCGCCAAGAAGCCCTGGTGCAAGTAGTGTTTGTAGAGATAAGATCAGTTGTGACACAGTCATGATCAGACCAGGGGCAGATAGATATAGCTGCGTTGGTAACAAGGTCTAGCGAGTCTGCCGTAGAGAAAATGTAGTCAAGTCGGGCGTATTGTCGGTGTGGTTGTGAGTAGTGTGTATAGTCTCGGTCCTTAGTGTGGATAGTCCTTCATATATCAAAGTAACCTGAGCCAGTCATGAGAGTACGGAATTTAGCAGCAAGTCGTTCTGCAGAAGGCGGAGTCCTGTTTAAGTCAGCGGATTTTCTATCTACGGATCCCAGGTCATGTTAAAATCTCCCGAAACAATAACCCTACCCTGTTTGTGTTGAGCTATGACATGAAGTATGTGTTTCAGGTACTTAGGTTGATGTGTGTTGGGCAAGTAAACCGACACTAGAGTATATAGCACATGATTGATTCTACAAATCAGCATAACATATCTGGCCTGTGGGTCTTTGATGGTCAGGACTGGCTCAAAAGCCAGCCTCTTGTGCAGGATAGCTGTGCCTCTGGCTTTCTTAGTGAAGGGAGCATATTCTATTAGCGTGTACGCCTTAGAGGAGAGTCTAATCGGCTTGTCAATTAGCCAATGCGTCTCTTGAAGAAACGCGACATCAGGGTTATGGTGTTTCAGTGAGCGTAGTAAAAGACTTCTCTTGAAGGGAGTGTTAAGTCCCCTAACGTTTTGGGTGAGAAACCTTAAAGGGGAGCTAGCCATATATAGGGTTGATTAGTAGTTAAGTGGTAAAGGTCTAAGTATCGCCGTCTGGGGAACAGAACGAGGGGAAAGGAAGGGGGATAAGAGGTAAAGAGTAGGAGGAGACACTTAAGAGTGCCTCAAGAGCGGTGGAAGTAGTCCACCTCAAGGGAGCCCTAACGTGGGCTTCAGTGTGGGGGTGAGCCAAAGGCTCAGTAGCTAGCGCAATGGAGCAAAAACAACAGTCCCGCTCTAAACGTATGAACATATCAACATGAAGTGCTAAAACTCAAGTGGTTAAAGAACATCAGGTAACATATCTAATCAAGTAAGATAACATAAAACTTACAAAATGAACATAGAATTTAGCAACTCTCACAACCTCCCGGCTACCCCATCCAACCCAAGGTTCAGGTCGGACAGAGACACCGTTCTGTTGAATCCTAAGAGCCTATGCTCATACATTCAAGGGCCCTAGGCCCCTGGTGAAACCTATGAGGTAGACTCAGAGTGTTCGTGGGGTTCTCGTGGTTGTTGCATCTTGGGTCTCTTTGCCCTCTGATCCTTTGCTGTCCATTCAGGAGCTGAGGCTCTCAAAGCAGGTTGAGGTTGAGCTCGATTATTCAGAGGGTCCAACAATAATCCCCAGGAGGTAAGAAGAGTCAGACCCTGGGAGGGTGTGGAGATAGTTATGGTCTGGTTATCTTTGGTTACTAGGAGCCTGGTGGGGAATCCCCATCGATATCTGATGTTGGCCTTACGCAGAGCAGTGGTAACTGGTTGATAATGACGACGTTGTTGGAGGGTGTGAGCAGACATGTCAGGTAATAGCTGGACTCCCTCAAATCTGTCGCTAAGATTTGGCTTTTTGTAGGCAGCTTGTAGTAAACGGTCCTTATATAAGAAGCTGTGAAAACACACTATGATGTCTCTCGGCTTGTCAGAACTCACTGTCCTGGGACGCAGGGCCCTGTGAGCCCTCTCCATTGTGCTAGTGAGGCCATCAGGGGCGCCTATTAGTTCTTGAAAAAGATCTTGAAGATAGCCTTGTATGTCTGCTGTAGATACAGACTCTGGGACTCCCCTGAATCTTATATTGCTGCTTCTCGATCTGTCCTCCATATCAGCCAGTTTAGATTCTAGCTGCGAAATCTGCTCCGCTAGACTTTCGGCATAGGCCAAAATATTGGATTGGTCTACAGCTTGATCATCCTGCTTGCGCTTCAGCGCATCGACCCTGTCGCCAATTTCAGAAATCTCCTTCTTTATTTCTGCAGAGCTGCGTTGGATTTCTTGGGTAATGGACCAGGTCTGAGTAGCCAAGAGTTTCTTGAGTGATGATTCGGTAATATAGTGTTGTGAGGCAGTTGCAGAATGTAATCTTGACTGTGACTCCTCATCTTGAAAGTCAGGCTCACTCATTTCAACACTCGGGTGAGGTAGAGACTCCTTAGTAGAGTGCGCAAAATGATTGAACAGCGTCTTCTTAGGTTTGGGGTTTGACTTTGAGTGTTTCCTCACCGTGTGGGGCATTTTGTGGGTTGGTAGTCAGACCATGGAAAACAGAGCAAAGGATCACTAAGGGCTCATAGGCTATATACTGCTGTACTAAAAAAAAAAATCAAGGGTTATTCATAGCACATTCGTATATACAATTTTAGAACAACCTATCTCATGGTTAGAGCATGGTTGAGCAGTACTTCACAGAAAGAGCTACATTGTGAGTATAAAGTAAAACTGTTGCAGACGTGCTGAGCACTAGATCTAGCCCCTCACCTTGGGGAAACTAGGGATACGACCCGAAGGAAGGGGAAAGGAAATTGGAAGTGACCCACCCAGACAAGCTGGGCGGGAGCGGGAAGGTGAGGGACACACGTATAAAATTTCTCAGACAAAGAGCGTCAATTTAAAATATAGGACTGCCAGGTTCACAGATAAATGACAGATATTTAAGATACACAGAATATAAAAGATATCACTGTTGAATGAGCCACCTCTGCCCTTACAGAACTGCCTCTCAGCTCGGGGAAAGGGGATACGACCAAAAGGAAGGGGAAAGGGTAGTGGAGGTGACCAGCCTAGACTAGCTAGGCCGGAAAGGGAGAGCTTTGAGGAATTGGTACTTAAGAACACACTTGCCTAAATTTCAGCTAAACTAATTACTGTAGGAATGACCTGTAGGAAGTAAAAATGATTAGCAAAGCAGTGAAATAAAACAACACTCCACTTTGGGCTAGGAACCTAAAGGTACATAAGCTGTCGCAGCAGCCACAAGCTTTATATGAGCAATCAAAATTGGTGTAGCCAAGCAGGTTATAAAGCTATAGAGGGGGGTGCATATAGTTCATACCCTTGTGATTAGGGAATAGAGACAATAGCCCCAAAGAACTTTGTTATTTTGAGGGCACTTGTAATGTAAGTGAGTTCTCTTGGGGAGTTCGTTGGACCTCAGATTCCCAGGTTACTCAGGTAGGGTAAGTGTGGGTAAGTACCTCTAGTGCCCAGAAAAAAGAAAAAAAAGATGGAGACTGTCAAGTTTCTGCTCCTGCAGAGCACCCCTCGCCTGTTTAAACTAAGTGGGCAGCCCTAATATCTGGATAGTCTGAGGCCTGTTTTGGGGATAATAATTGTAGGGGCCCAGGGACAGGGTACAAGTGGTCTCACCTCTGTGAAGTTCTGAATTGTCCTCCAACTTGCCACCCTCAGGAACTTGATGGCGAGTGGCAGGAGCTCGGTCAATGTCCCGCAGCCTGTTGCACAGAAAGTCACAGCTCCGGAGCGGAGCCCCGACCCTCCAGAGCCTGTGCAGGAGCCTTTAGAGCAGCCAAAGGTGAAGCACCTCCTCCAATCTTTACGCGATCGTGAACGGGCACCCGGTACTACTTCAGCTATCCGGAGTTCAGGAGCAGATGCCGGGACTTTATACCTCCGCCAGATAGGAGGCCTCAGTATCAACAAATCCGACATGGACGAAAGGTAGGTAGGCCCAAGATGGAGTCTCTTCGTGCCTTTTTTGTTCCGGATACCCCTCCCGGGGTAAAGGCAGAGGACCGGTCCCGCAGCACACCACAACTCACATAGAGCACGACCAGCTCCAAGCTTGTAGGTAGACGCTGCGGAGTGGATCCCCAGACCTCCTGAGCAAATTGCATAAATTGTGGGTTGATGGGGTGTAAGCGTCAGTAGTTATGGGTGGGTAGTTCAGGCAAGCTGGCTAAAGTCGGCGACTGATTCTGGCAGTGTGTCCAAATCGAAGCACCTTTGGGGGCAAAACACCGGTCACCAGAACAGGGTCCCGGCCCTCCAGGGCGCGGAGTCCCTCACAATCTCTCCCACTATTGCCCGGTCAGAGGGATAATGGCCACAAAACCTGAATTAGTTTGGCAAATGTTAATTGTAGGAACCCAGTGTCCTCAGCTGCAGTTGTGGGCTGTAAATAATCAAAAAAAAAATTATAAACTTGGCCCCAAATAGTGACTTTAATTTAATATCTAGAGCAGAGCTGTGCCCAGGCACGTCTTCTCTCAACAACGGCTAGCTCCGCCCCCCCTGTATTGCACTTTTTTGGTTGGTTGTGATATGTTACATGTGTAATTTAATATTTATTTTATTGTTGCTTGTTATATAAAATATTTTATTTAACATGTTCTGTGAAATTGTTACAACAAGCAAATAAAAACAGAATTTATGCTTACCTGATAAATTACTTTCTCCAACGGTGTGTCCGGTCCACGGCGTCATCCTTACTTGTGGGATATTCTCTTCCCCAACAGGAAATGGCAAAGAGTCCCAGCAAAGCTGGTCACATGATCCCTCCTAGGCTCCGCCCACCCCAGTCATTCGACCGATGGACAGGAGGAAATATATATAGGAGAAACCATATGATACCGTGGTGACTGTAGTTAGAGAAAATAATTCATCAGACCTGATTAAAAAACCAGGGCGGGCCGTGGACCGGACACACCGTTGGAGAAAGTAATTTATCAGGTAAGCATAAATTCTGTTTTCTCCAACATTGGTGTGTCCGGTCCACGGCGTCATCCTTACTTGTGGGAACCAATACCAAAGCTTTAGGACACGGATGAAGGGAGGGAGCAAATCAGGTCACCTAAATGGAAGGCACCACGGCTTGCAAAACCTTTCTCCCAAAAATAGCCTCCGAAGAAGCAAAAGTATCAAATTTGTAAAATTTGGCAAAAGTGTGCAGTGAAGACCAAGTCGCTGCCTTACATATCTGGTCAACAGAAGCCTCGTTCTTGAAGGCCCATGTGGAAGCCACAGCCCTAGTGGAGTGAGCTGTGATTCTTTCAGGAGGCTGCCGTCCGGCAGTCTCATAAGCCAATCGGATAATGCTTTTAAGCCAAAAGGAAAGAGAGGTAGAAGTCGCTTTTTGACCTCTCCTTTTACCAGAATAAACAACAAACAAGGAAGATGTTTGTCTGAAATCTTTAGTAGCCTCTAAATAGAATTTTAGAGCACGGACTACGTCCAAATTGTGTAACAAACGTTCCTTCTTTGAAACTGGATTCGGACACAAAGAAGGTACAACTATCTCCTGGTTAATATTTTTGTTGGAAACAACTTTCGGAAGAAAACCAGGCTTAGTACGCAAAACCACCTTATCTGCATGGAACACCAGATAGGGCGGAGAACACTGCAGAGCAGATAACTCTGAAACTCTTCTAGCAGAAGAAATTGCAACCAAAAACAAAACTTTCCAAGATAATAACTTAATATCTACGGAATGTAAGGGTTCAAACGGAACCCCTTGAAGAACTGAAAGAACTAGATTTAGACTCCAGGGAGGAGTCAAAGGTCTGTAAACAGGCTTGATCCTAACCAGAGCCTGAACAAATGCTTGAACATCTGGCACAGCTGCCAGTCTTTTGTGAAGTAAAACAGATAAAGCAGAGATCTGTCCCTTCAGAGAACTTGCAGATAATCCTTTCTCCAAACCTTCTTGTAGAAAGGATAGAATCTTAGGAATTTTTATCTTGTTCCATGGGAATCCTTTAGATTCACACCAACAGATATATTTTTTCCATATTTTATGGTAAATTTTTCTAGTTACAGGCTTTCTAGCCTGAATCAGAGTATCTATTACAGAATCTGAAAACCCACGCTTTGATAAAATCAAGCATTCAATCTCCAAGCCGTCAGTTGGAGGGAAACCAGATTCGGATGTTCGAATGGACCCTGAACAAGAAGGTCCTGTCTCAAAGGTAGCTTCCATGGTGGAGCCGATGACATATTCACCAGGTCTGCATACCAAGTCCTGCGTGGCCACGCAGGAGCTATCAAGATCATCGAGGCCCTCTCCTGATTGATCCTGGCTACCAGCCTGGGGATGAGAGGAAACGGTGGGAATACATAAGCTAGGTTGAAGGTCCAAGGTGCTACTAGTGCATCTACTAGGGTCGCCTTGGGATCCCTGGATCTGGACCCGTAGCAAGGAACCTTGAAGTTCTGACGAGACGCCATCAGATCCATGTCTGGAATGCCCCATAATTGAGTTATTTGGGCAAAGATTTCTGGATGGAGTTCCCACTCCCCCGGATGGAATGTCTGACGACTCAGAAAATCCGCTTCCCAATTTTCCACTCCTGGGATGTGGATCGCAGACAAGTGGCAGGAGTGATCCTCCGCCCATTGAATTATCTTGGTCACTTCTTTCATCGCCAGGGAAGTCCTTGTTCCCCCCTGATGATTGATATATGCAACGGTCGTCATGTTGTCTGACTGAAACCTTATGAATTTGGCCTTTGCTAGTTGAGGCCAAGCTCTGAGAGCATTGAATATCGCTCTCAGTTCCAGAATGTTTATCGGGAGAAGAGACTCTTCCCGAGACCATAGACCCTGAGCTTTCAGGGATTCCCAGACCGCGCCCCAGCCCACTAGGCTGGCGTCGGTCGTGACAATGACCCACTCTGGTCTGCGGAAGCTCATTCCCTGTGACAGATTGTCCAGGGTCAGCCACCAACGGAGTGAATCTCTGGTCTTTTGATCTACTTGAATCGTCGGAGACAAGTCTGTATAATCCCCATTCCACTATCTGAGCATGCACAGTTGTAATGGTCTTAGATGAATTCGTGCAAAAGGAACTATGTCCATTGTTGCAACCATCAATCCTATTACTTCCATGCACTGCGCTATGGAAGGACGAGGAACAGAATGAAGTACTTGACAAGAGCTTAGAAGTTTTGATTTTCTTACCTCTGTCAGAAAAATCCTCATTTCTAAGGAATCTATTATTGTTCCCAAGAAGGGAACTCTTGTTGACGGGGACAGAGAACTTTTTTCTTTGTTCACCTTCCATTCGTGAGATCTGAGAAAGGCTAGGACGATGTCCATATGAGCCTTTGCTTTTGACAGGGACGACGCTTGAATCAGGATGTCGTCCAAGTAAGGTACTACTGCAATGCCCCTTGGTCTTAGAACCGCTAGAAGGGACCCTAGTACCTTTGTGAAAATCCTTGGAGCAGTGGCTAATCCAAATGGAAGTGCCACAAACTGGTAATGCTTGTCCAGAAAAGCGAACCTTAGGAACTGATGATGTTCCTTGTGGATAGGAATATGTAGGTACGCATCCTTTAAATCCACGGTAGTCATAAATTGATTTTCCTGGATAGTAGGTAGGATCGTTCGAATAGTTTCCATTTTGAACGATGGTACCCTGAGAAATTTGTTTAGGATCTTTAGATCCAAAATTGGTCTGAATGTTCCCTCTTTTTTGGGAACTATGAACAGATTGGAATAAAATCCCATTCCTTGTTCTCTTATTGGAACTGGATGTATCACTCCCATCTTTAACAGGTCTTCTACACAATGTAAGAATGCCTGTCTCTTTATTTGGTTTGAAGATAATTGAGACCTGTGGAACCTTCCCCTTGGGGGTAGTTCCTTGAATTCCAGGAGATAACCTTGAGAAACTATTTCTAGCACCCAAGGATCCTGAACATCTCTTGTCCAAGCCTGAGCAAAGAGAGAAAGTCTGCCCCCCACTAGATCCGGTCCCGGATCGGGGGCTATCCCTTCATGCTGTTTTGGTAGCAGTGGTAGGCTTCTTGGCCTGCTTACCCTTGTTCCAGCCTTGCATTGGTTTCCAGGCTGGTTTGGGTTGTGAAGTATTACCCTCTTGCTTAGAGGATACAGAATTAGAGACTGGTCCGTTTCTGCGAAAGGGACGAAAATTAGGCTTATTATTAGCCTTAAAAGACCTATCCTGTGGGAGGGCGTGGCCCTTTCCTCCAGTGATGTCTGAAATAATCTCTTTCAAATCAGGTCCAAATAATGTTTTACCTTTGAAAGGAATGTTAAGCAATTTTGTCTTGGAAGACACATCCGCTGACCAAGACTTTAGCCAAAGCACTCTGGGCGCCACGACAGCAAACCCTGAATTTTTCGCCGCTAATCTAGCTAATTGCAAAGCGGCATCTAAAACAAAAGAGTTAGCCAATTTAAGTGCTTGAACTCTGTCCATAACCTCCTCATACGAAGATTCTTTACTGAGCGATTTTTCTAGTTCCTCGAACCAGAAACACGCTGCCGTAGTGACAGGAACAATGCATGAAATTGGTTGTAGAAGGTAACCTTGCTGTACAAAAATCTTTTTAAGCAAACCCTCTAATTTCTTATCCATAGGATCTTTGAAAGCACAACTATCTTCGATAGGAATAGTAGTGCGTTTGTTTAGAGTAGAAACCACCCCCTCGACCTTGGGGACTGTCTGCCATAAGTCCTTTCTGGGGTCGACTATAGGAAATAATTTCTTAAATATAGGGGGGGGGGGAACAAAAGGTATGCCGGGCCTTTCCCACTCTTTATTTACTATGTCCGCCACCCGCTTGGGTATAGGAAAAGCGTCGGGGGGCACCGGAACCTCTAGGAACTTGTCCATCTTACATAATTTCTCTGGAATGACCAAATTGTCACAATCATCCAGAGTAGATAACACCTCCTTAAGCAGTGCGCGGAGATGTTCTAATTTAAATTTAAATGTCACAACATCAGGTTCAGCTTGATGAGAAATTTTTCCTGAATCTGAAATTTCTCCATCAGACAAAACCTCCCTCATGGCCCCTTGAGATTGGTGTGAGGGTATGTCAGAACAGTTATCATCAGCGTCCTCTTGCTCTTCAGTGTTTAAAACAGAGCAATCGCGCTTTCTCTGATAAGTAGGCATTTTGGATAAAAGATTTGCTATGGAGTTATCCATTACAGCCGTTAATTGTTGCATGGTAATAAGTATTGGCGCACTAGATGTACTAGGGGCCTCCTGTGTGGGCATAACTGGTGTAGACACAGTAGGGGATGATGTAGTATCATGTTTACTCCCCTCATTTGAGGAATCATCTTGGGCAATATCATTATCTGTTGCATTACTGTCCTTACTTTGTTTGGACACTATGGCACAATTATCACATACATTTAAATGGGGAGACACATTGGCTTTCATACATATAGAACATAGCTTATCTATGCTAAACAGGCTTAAACTTGTCAACAAAGCACAAAAAACGTTTTAAAATAAAACCGTTACTGTCACTTTAAATTTCAAACTGAAAACACTTTATTACTGAATATGTGAAAAAGTATGAAGGAATTGTTCAAAATTCACTAAAATTTCACCACAGTGTCTTAAAGCATTAAAAGTATTGCACACCAAATTTAAGCTTTAACCCTTAAATTAACGGAACCGGAGCCGTTTTTACATTTAACCCCTATACAGTCCCAGAATGAGGCTCTGTCTATAACTAGAAAGGCCCCCATCTGAAAAAGGTGTCCAACACAGTGCCTGCCGTTTTTCTAAACATTCCCCAAGATTATAATTAGGGTTGCACCGATACCGATACTAGTATCGGTATCGGTGCCGATACCAAGTATTTGCATGAGTACTTGTACTCATGTAAATGCACCGATACCTAAACCGATACCTGCACTTCCTACCCATACTCTATCTTGTGGAGATTTTTCAAACTGCATGTTCCCATTTCATTTTAAGCTGTAGGGGAGACTCAACTAAAAATGGTTCACTTCTGTTCTTCCAATACAAATTGCTGTTGTATTATATTATTGTAAGAGAGATCACTGTACCTTGTTCAGACAAACCTCTGAAGTACTGGGTAGTTAATAAACTGAGATTTCCAGCTTTGGCTAAAATGGCCCAAAATGATCTTTCTGCCCCATGTAGTAGTGCTGAAAGTGAGACTGTTCAGCTTAGTATTAAAAAAACATTACTGATAGCAGAAACAGAAGTATAGCTGAACACACAGAGATGCTTCTGTTCCTTAAAAAGAACTTGCTACTAACTTTTCAAAAATTATTGTAATTGCTAGATTGCCTGTTATACTGCTAGTTCTTCTCTTGCACAATTATGCTCAAAACATACTGTACTCTGAGGAACATCCTTAGCTTATATAATTGCAGGAAGAGTGTTGATAGAAAAAATTAAGTTAAATCCTATGAACACACATCTTACAATAATAGGACTAGATTTAGATTACATTTGATATGTAAGCTTTACCAATGCTCTGTTCACATTTCCAACGCAATAGACTTTAATGGAGTTGCACATGCAATGAGCATTGGTAAAGCTTACCAGTCAAATGTAATCTAGCCCGTAGTGTTGTTCCCCATGTTTAAACAGTGCACTGGTATATTTTTTACTGCATTGCACTTTTGGTTGGTTGTGATATTACATTTGTTATTTATTGTTGTTATTATGAATATATTTTAATGTAATATTTTTATTTATAAACGTGTTCTGTGAAATTTCTTCGAGTTTTTACAACTGTGTGACAACAAGCAAATAAAAACTGTTTTATTATTTCATAATATCTTTTGAGTTACAGTTCTTCATAATTATAAAGAAGCTATCTTAAATCATTAGTCTGTATTGTGCTTGGGACACTGTCACATGACATTAAAAAAGTATTGGTAATTGGTATCGGTGAGTATTTTTAAAAAAGTATCGGTACTTGTACTCGGTCTTAAAAAAATGGTATCGGTGCAACCCTAATTATAATACCAATAATAAGTTAGAATCTGCATAATATGCCTAGTAAAGCAATTGTTTTAGCCCAGAAAAATGTCTACCAGTTTTTAAGCCCTTTTTGAAGCCCTTTATTCTTTTATGTTTAACTAAGAAAATGGCTTACCGGTCCCCATGAGGGGAAATGACAGCCTTCCAGCATTACATGGTCTTGTTAGAAATATGGCTAGTCATACCTTAAGCAGAAAAGACTGCTAACTGTTTCCCCCAACTGAAGTTACTTCATCTCAACAGTCCTGTGTGGAAACAGCAATCGATTTTAGTTACTGTGCTAAAATCATCTTCCTCTTACAAACAGAAATCTTCATCCTTTTCTATTTTAGAGTAAATAGTACATACCAGCACTATTTTAAAATAACAAACACTTGATAGAAGAATAAAACTACATTTAAACACCAAAAAACTCTTAACCATCTCCGTGGAGATGTTGCCTGTGCAACGGCAAAGAGAATGACTGGGGTGGGCGGAGCCTAGGAGGGATCATGTGACCAGCTTTGCTGGGACTCTTTGCCATTTCCTGTTGGGGAAGAGAATATCCCACAAGTAAGGATGACGCCGTGGACCGGACACACCAATGTTGGAGAAACTGGTGTTATATATTTCATAATGTATTTTGAATTTCAGTTCTTCATACTTATAAAGAAGCTATCTTAAACATTTCTTAGTCTGACTGCGTTGTATTGTGCGTGGGAAACTGTCACATGACAATAAAAAAGTATTGGTAATTGGTATTTGCAAGTACTTGGAAAAGAAAAAAAGTATCAGTACTTGTACTCGGTATTAAAAAAAAAATGGTATCGGTGCAACCCTAAAACAAATATTTACTTTTATATGCAGAGGTGTTTGATTACTACAGGATAAGTATGTGTGTATAATGGATATTACCAATTAAAGTGAATGTAAATTTTGATGCTAAAATGCCCGGTTTTTAAAAATTTGATTAAAAACAGGGGCACTTTAATTTATCAAAATTTACATTTCACGCGTGTTGTGAAAAAATACTTACCTTTAATCTGGACAGCCGCTCTAGCTTTCTCCGCCCGTCGCAAAGCCTATTTCTGGTTCTAAAAAGAGGAATCCTGCTACCTCCAATCATGGCGTTGAATCAGACACTTATTCCCCCGGGGGGAAGTCATGATTGGAGGATGAACGATCCATCATTTCTGACATCAGAAATGGCTTGCGACGACTGAGGGAAGCTGAAATGTGAAATGTAAATTTTGATTTACATTCACTTTAAGCATTGCATTTCAAAAGATTTGAATATATTGACTTAAACGTGTTATTTTGTTAGTGGAGTTTGGAATTTCAGTGCAGTGTGTATTGTAAAATGTATAACACTTTGTTTTTTAATTATGCTGAGAAATTTTAATGCATATGGGGTTTGTCTCTTCCTACAGTTGTTGGAGAGAGAGAACAGAGACAAGGGGTGACTGTTAGCCAAATGGTGATATGAGTATGAATAGAATCAGATAAAGATGGTTATGGGGATAGGATACTTTTTTATTGTTACAGATGGTTTAAGATATGATTGTCTGGAGAAAAAAAAAAGTCGATTTTAGAGAGCATTTAAAAAAAGATATGAACACTGACGGAGAACCTGAGAGAGTGATGAAGAAACTTCATTACGACAGAATAGGTCGCTTAGGAAGAGTATTCTAGGCAGGTATGGAAGAGGCGATTTGGGGAAAGCAGAAGTCTAAACTGAACATGTAGGGTCTGATGATCTAAAGCTCTCCGCTCAGATGAGATGATCTAAAATGAGCCTCCAGAACTGTGAGATCCCTAGTGATATTATTAAAAGGCAAATATTGCTTCACTTCTCCAAGGGGCATTCCCTGCATTTCTGTATGTGAAGAAGAGACAAGACTAAAGCAATATAGCACTGCATGAGATGACAGTTCTGCTGAATTTACAGTTTGTGCTTTGTATTTTTATATAACTTTACACTTCAGATTAAAAGGATATGAAACCCCAAATTTTTCTTTCATGATTCAGATAGAGCCTGTGATTTTAAACAACTTTTTGGAGCACTATATGGCAGTAGTTTTGCAATAACGTTATCTATTTTCAAGAACACTAGATAGCAGCACTATTTCCTGCCATGCAGTGCTCAAGATATCTACCTAGGTATTTCTTCAAAACAGAATGTTATGGGAACGAAGCAAATGTGTTATGCATAGAAGTAAATTGGAAAATTTTTGGTCTGAAACAGAAAGAAAATTTTTGGGTTTCAGATGTACGTTCTATTTTTATACAGCAGTGTATTTAGGATCGTAATTAAATACATTACTGATTATGCTTTCACACTTTCTGTGTAGCTGTAACAAATTAGGATCACACTAATTGCAGCCACCAATCAGCAAGACGCTATCCAGGGTCTGAACCAAAAATGGGCCAGCTCGTAAGCTTACATTCCTGCTTTTTCAAATAAAGAGAAAGAAGAAAAATTGATAATAGGAGTAAATTAGAAAGTTGCTTAAAAGTGCATCCTCTATCTGAATCATTAAAGAAAAAATTTGGTTCAGTATCCCTTTAATGTACACATAGAATAGAAGAGTGAATTTAATGGAATACATCTGCACAAGGACGTAAGTGTGAGAAACAAACAGTAAAAAATAAATAATGTTATTGTTTTAGTTAATTAAATAAAAAAATATTTAAATTGTAATCATTAAAGTGAATGTAAATTTTTTTGTAATACATGTTGCCTACTTATTCACAATCTACTATTTAGTCAAACCGCAATAATATTTTTTCAAATAAAATCATATTTTTAGTTATTTTATCAAATGAAACTTATCTCCGTTATAATGTTCAACTCCTCCCAACCGTGTTCTTCCTGTATTTCCCCTGCATCACTTAGAGCGGTCCCGCACGCTCGATGACGTAGCTTTGAAGAGCGTTCACGATCAGGAGTCAATTAGCGCATGCGTTTCAAATGTTCATGACAATACGCACATGCGTACCGAAATCAATACGCTATCAACATCGGCACTTCGTTTCACATTGCGCATGCGTTGAAAGTCTGTAACTATTATAGAAACAGAGTATTCAATGAATGTTTCCATTCATTGAATACTTTGCAAGCAAGGAGAAGCATTATTGAATTCAAGATCTAAGCATCGATCCGATATATACGCTATTTTGCTATTTACATAATCTGATATCTGACAAAATTATTGCTTCTTCGTATTGCGCATGCGCGATTCGTGGACGAGCATTGAGTATGCAACGTCATCGTGTAGTTCACGCATGCACAGTAATGTCGCGTGACGTGTCAAACAAGTGGCCTGACGCCCTGGGGGTGAAAACAAGATTTCAATAGAGAAGAAGTGTCAATCAGAGAATAAATGTGGGACCAAAATGGCAGCGGGGGGATCGCAGATAACAATAGAAGTTAAATAAGTATATATTTCTTTTTCAGCAGCGAAATTTAAATATTGATGAATTAAACTACCTTTTTTTTTTAAATTACACACTATGAGGATGAGCAAGTAGCTTGACTTTACATGCACTTTAAGGCAATTATTATTTTTCTACTTCCAAAAAATTACACCTGAAAAGTTGATCAAATATTAAAAGGAACATAAAAACTTTCCAATTTACTCCTATTATAACATTTGCTTAATTCTCTTGGTATCATTTGTTGAATGAGCAATAATGCACTAGTGGGAGCTAAACACCTTGGGTGAGCCAACTGACATATATGTGCAGCCACCAATAAGCAGTTAGCTCCAGGTAGTGCACTGTTGCTCCTGATCCTACCAATGTATGCTTTTCAACAAAAGGCAACAAGAGACAGAGACAAATTAGATAATAGAAGTAAATTGGAACATTGTATGCGCTGTCTGAATCAGGAAAGAAAAAAATTGGGTTTTATGTCCTTTTAACCGCTTTCACCATTTGGATGTAGGTACTACATCACACAGTACTGTGCCCAGCGTACTGTGTTGACGTAGTACCTACGTCCAACACAGAGGCATCATTACGGTCCCCGCTATCAGCTTAGACAGCGGGAGCCACAACCAGGGGGCAGAAGGCAACTGCCTTCATATGGTAAGGGACCACTGTAACAATCCTCCATTGGTGTCAAGTGAGAGCTGTGGGAGGGAAGGAGGGATGCGGGTGGGCAGCCCAGTGGAGGAGGAGGAAGGGAGGGAGGGAGGGGCATTGATATCTACACTACATAAAAAATTAAGGCAGGGGAGAGTGAGGGATGGGACCCTACGCTACAGAACATTTTTGGATGGAGGACCCTAAGCTACAGAAAAAGATGATCATTGAGGGGGAGTGGGCGCTACACTACAGAAAAATAAGTTTATTATAAAATAAAATATGATAAAAATAAATGATAATTTGCATCTGGCTGAAAGTCTTTGGGCAGGTTTTTCTCTGAAATTCCGGGTAGCAAAGGGGTTAATGATTAACCTGTTAAACAGGAGATAGTTCACCTACCAATAATTTCATAAGTATCTATGTATTTATAATGGTATATAACAATATCAGTAATTTTCTGATATAACTGGAAAAATAATCAGAATCAGTTATTCTAAAAATTAAACTTTTATGTAGAAAAATAGTGATTTAAATAAAGTCTTACTGACTAGTGATATAAATCAAATCCAAGAAAACCACGATAAGCCACCTTAGGAGGTCTTGTGTTTTGTCCCTCTAACCTTGGAGTGTTATTTTAACTGATATCAATAAATATGTGGATTTTAACTTTCCACTGATTGCTTCTTATCGTGGTTTTCTTTGATTTCTATGTTACGGTGTGCTCAGCCGTCAGCGTGCACCACGTCAGGAAATCCTGTTACGCCCCAAACAATTGCAGCATTGACAGTCTGACTGTTGAAGGAGAATAGCGACATGAAGCCTCGAGCAGCGTAAAGGATTGATGTAGTCATATAAATCAAATCCACCCTGACTATGTCAGTCTGAATAGAGACGGGACCATCCTTATTCTCTTCCCTCTGGATCCTCTACCTGTCCATACACCCTCCGACCCACAACCACATTAAAAAAAGTTTGCCTGAAGCTGTGCATAAAGTGTGTTTGTGTATTTATCAAGGTCCCCCTACTCACTTCTACACTTAGCCTGTCAATGGACAATCGAGGGATCATCAACAATCCCGTGCTATTGACATATTGGAAATAATACCCTAAATTATTTGTCACCCCTGCCCTTGGAGAGAGGGCTGCCAGCAAATGGTTGCATACTCATTAGTCTACCATTATATGCTCTCATGGAAAGGAGCCAAACTACAGCAACATATACCAAAGTAAAACGAGTAAGTGTGAAGTAAAAACAAAATGTATGCTTACCTGATACATTTATTTCTCTTGTGGTGTATCCAGTCCACGGATTCATCCATTACTTGTGGGATATTCTCCTTCTCAACAGGAAGCTGCAAGAGGATCACCCACAGCAGAGCTGTCTATATAGCTCCTCCCCTAACTGCCACCTCCCAGTCATTCGACCGAAGACAAGCAAGAGAAAGGAGAAACTATAGGGTGCAGTGGTGACTGTAGTTTAAAAAATAAAAAACACCTGCCTTAAAATGACAGGGCGGGCCGTGAACTGGATACACAACAAGAGAAATAAATTTATCAGGTAAGCATAAATTTTGTTTTCTCTTGTAAGGTGTATCCAGTCCAAGGATTCATCCATTACTTGTGGGATACCAATACCAAAGCTATAGGACACAGATGAAGGGAGGGACAAGGCAGGCACCACTGCCTGTAAAACCTTTCTCCCAAAAATAGCCTCCAAGAAGCAAAAGTATCAAATTTGTAGAATTTAGAAAAAGTATGAAGTGAAGACCAAGTCGCCGCCTTACAAATCTGTTCCACAGAAGCCTCATTTTTAAAAGCCCATGTGGAAGCCACCGCTCTAGTGGAATGAGCTGTAATTCTTTCAGGAGGCTGCTGGCCAGCAGTCTCATAAGCTAAGCGGATTATACTTCTTAACCAAAAAGAAAGAGAAGTTGCTGAAGCCTTTTGGCCTCTCCTCTGTCCAGAGTAAACAACAAACAATGCAGATGTTTGACGAAAATCTTTAGTAGCTTGTAAATAAAACTTTAAAGCACGAACCACGTCAAGATTGTGTAATAGACGTTCCTTCTTTGAAGAAGGATTAGGACACAGTGACGGAACAACAATCTCCTGATTGATATTCTTATTAGATACCACCTTAGGAAGAAACCCAGGTTTGGTACGCAAAACTAACTTATCTGCATGGAAGATCAGATAAGGGGAATCACACTGCAAGGCAGATAACTCTGAAACTCTTCGAGCCGAAGAGATAGCTACCAAAAACAGAACTTTCCAAGATAAAAGCTTGATATCTATGGAATGCAGAGGTTCAAACGGAACCCCTTGAAGAACTTTAAGAACTAAATTTAAACTCCAAGGCGGAGCAACAGGTTTAAACACAGGCTTGATTCTAACTAAAGCCTGACAAAACGCCTGAACATCTGGAATATCCGCCAGACGCTTGTGCAAAAGAATAGACAGAGCAGAAATCTGTCCCTTTAAGGAACTAGCTGACAATCCCTTCTCCAATCCTTCTTGGAGAAAAGACAATATCCTGGGAATCCTGACTTTACTCCATGAGTAACCCTTGGATTCACACCAATGAAGATATTTACACCATATCTTATGATAAAATCAAGCGTTCAATCTCCAAGCAGTCAGACGCAGAGAAATTAGATTTGGATGTTTGAAGGGACCTTGAAGTAGAAGGTCCTGCCTCAGCGGCAGAGTCCATGGTGGAAAGGATGACATGTCCACCAGATCTGCATACCAAGTCCTGCGTGGCCACGCAGGAGCTATCAAAATCATCGAAGCTCTCTCCTGCTTGATCTTGGCAATCAGCCGAGGGAGCAGAGGAAACGGTGGAAACACATAAGCCAGGCTGAAGGACCAGGGCGCTGCTAGAGCATCTATCAGCGCTGCCTGGGGATCCCTTGACCTGGACCCGTAACAAGGAAGTTTGGCGTTCTGACGAGACGCCATGAGATCCAGTTCTGGTTTGCCCCATAGTTGAATCAGCTGGGCAAATACCTCCGGATGGAGCTCCCACTCCCCCGGATGAAAAGTCTGTCGACTTAGAAAATCCACCTCCCAGTTCTCTACTCCTGGGATATGGATAGCTGAGAGATGGCAAGAGTGAACATCTGCCCATAGAATTATCTTTGAAACCTCCAACATTGCCAGGGGGCTCCTTGTTCCCCCCTGATGATTGATATAGGCTACAGTCGTGATGTTGTCCGACTGAAATCTGATGAACCTGACCGCAGCTAGCTGAGGCCAAGCCTGAAGAGCATTGAATATCGCTCTTAGTTCCAGAATGTTTATCGGAAGGAGTGCCTCCTCCTGAGTCCACGAGCCCTGAGCCTTCAGGGAGTTCCAGACTGCACCCCAGCCCAGAAGGCTGGCATCTGTCGTTACTATAGTCCAATCTGGCCTGCGGAAGCTCATCCCCTTGGACAGATGGACCCGAGAAAGCCACCAGAGAAGAGAATCCCTGGTTTCTTGATCCAGATTTAGTAGAGGGGACAAATCTGTGTAATCCCCATTCCACTGACTGAGCATGCAAAGTTGCAGCGGTCTGAGATGTAGGCGGGCAAACGGTACTATGTCCATTGCCGCTACCATTAAACCGATTACTTCCATACACTGAGCCACTGAAGGACGAGAAGTGGAATAAAGAACACGGCAAGAGTCTAGAAGTTTTGACAATCTATCAGAGTCCCTAGGAATAAAACTTTTGTTAGAGGTGATAGAGAACTCTTTCCTTCGTTCACCTTCCACCCATGGGACCTCAGAAATGCCAGAACAATGTCCGTGTGGGACCTGGCAATTTGAAAAGTCGACGCCTTTATCAGAATGTCGTCTAAGTAAGGGGCTACTGCTATACCCCGCGGCCTTAGGACCGCTAGAAGGGACCCTAGAACCTTTGTAAAGATTCTTTGTGCCGTGGCCAACCTGAAGGGAAGAGCCACAAACTGGTAGTGTCTGTCTAGAAAGGCAAACCTGAGAAAACAATGATGATCTTTGTGTATCGGGATGTGAAGATAAGCATCCTTTAAGTCTACGGTAGTCATATATTGACCCTCCTGATTATTGGAAGGATGGTTCGAATAGTCTCCATCTTGAAGGATGGGACTCTGAGAAATTTGTTTAAGATCTTGAGATCTAAGATTGGTCTGAATGTTCCCTCTTTTTTTGGGAACTACAAACAGATTTGAATAGAAGCCCTGTCCCTGTTCCTCCTGCGGAACTGGGTGGATCACTCCCATAACTAGGAGGTCTTGAACACAATGTAAGAATGCCTCTCTCTTTATCTGGTTTGCAGATAAAAGTGAGAGATGAAATCTCCCTTTTGGGGGAGAGGTTTTGAATTCCAGAAGATAACCCTTGGACACAATTTCCAATGCCCAGGGATCCTGGACATCTCTTGCCCAAGCCTGGGCGAAGAGAGAGAGTCTGCCCCCTACTAGATCCGTTTCCGGATCGGGGGCTGCTCCTTCATGCTGTCTTAGAGGCAGCAGCAGGCTTTTTGGCCTGTTTCCCCTTGTTCCAAGCCTGGTTAGGTCTCCAGACCGGCTTAGACTGGGTAAAAGTTCCCTCTTGTTTTGTGTTAGATTAAGTTGAAGCTGCGCCACTCTTGAAGTTTCGAAAGGGCCGAAAACTAGCCTGTTTGGTCCTTAATTTGTTGGACCTATCTTGAGGAAGGGCGTGACCTTTTCCTCCAGTGATGTCAGAAATGATCTCCTTCAGTCCAGGCCCGAATAGGGTCTGTCCTTTGAAGGGAATGTTGAGAAGTTTAGACTTTGAAGTCACGTCAGCTGACCAGGATTTAAGCCATAGCGCCCTACGCGCCTGAATAGCAAAACCTGAATTTTTAGCCGTTAGCTTGGTTAAATGAACAACGGCATCAGAAACAAATGAATTGGCTAGCTTAAGAGCCTTAAGCTTGTCAATAATATCTTCCAACGGGGTTTCAACCTGTAGAGCCTCCTCTAGAGACTCAAACCAGAAAGCCGCAGCAGCAGTAACTGGGGCAATGCATGCAAGAGGCTGGAGAATAAAACCTTGTTGAATACAATTTTTCTTAAGGTAACCCTCTAATTTTTTATCCATTGGATCTAGAAAAGCACAACTGTCCTCGACAGGGATAGTGGTACGCTTAGCTAGAGTAGAAACTGCTCCCTCCACCTTAGGGACCGTCTGCCATAAGTCCTGTGTAGAGGCGTCTATAAGAAACATCTTTTTAAAAACAGGAGGGGGAGAGAATGGTACACCTGGTCTATCCTATTCCTTAGTAATAATTTCAGAAAACCTTTTAGGGATTGGAAAAACATCAGTGTAAGTAGGTACTGCATAGTATCTATCCAATCTACATAATTTCTCTGGGACTACAATAGTGTCACAGTCGTCCAGAGTTGCTAAGACCTCCCTGAGCAATACGCGGAGGTGCTCAAGCTTAAATTTAAATGTAGACATATCAGAATCAGGTTGAAGTATCTTCCCATAATCAGAAAAATCACCCACAGATTGAAGCTCCCCTGCTTCAGCTTCAGTACATTGTGAGGGTGTATCAGACATAGCCACTAAAGCGTCAGAGAGCTCTGTATTTATTCTAGTCCCAGAGCTGTCTCGCTTTCCTTGCAATCCTGGCAGTTTAGATAATACCTCTGTAAGGGTATGATTCATTACTGCCGCCATGTCTTGCAAGGTATACGCAATGGGAGCGCTAGATGTACTTAGCGTCCCCTGAGTAGGATTTATAGGTTCTGACATGTGGGGAGAGTTAAACGGCATAACTTCCTCCTTGTCAATTTCTTCTGGTGATACATTTTTTAAAGCCAGAATATGGTCTTTGCAATCTATAGTAAAATCAGTGCATTTGGTACACATTCTAAGAGGGGGTTCCACAATGGCTTCTAAACATAATGAACAATGAGTTTCTTCTATGTCAGACATGTTTAAACAGACTAGTAATGAGACCAGCAAGCTTGAAAAAAACTTTAATAACTGTGAACAAGCAAAAATAAAAACGGTACTGTGCCTTTAAGAGAAAAAAACAATCACAGAAACTGCAAAACAGTGAAAAAAGCAGTAAATTTTACGAAATTTTTACAGTGTGTATAATAGACTGAAATAGCATTGCACCCACTTGCAAATGGATGATTAACCCCTTAGTTTCAAAACCGGATCAAAAAAACGATATAAACGTTTTTAAACAGTCACAACCAACTGCCACAGCTCTGCTGTGGCCCTACCTGCCCATACAACGACTTTGGAAGGCACAAAAACCCTTTAGAGAGGTCCTATCTGTTCAGGGGACTCCTTCAGGGAAGCTGGATGTCTCAAGCTGCAAAAACTACTGCGCAATTTAGGTGCGAAAATAGGCCCCTCCCAACCTGTACTCACAGTGAGAGGGCCTTAAAAAACTATCCCTAGGCAAAATCTAGTCAGCCATGTGGAAAAACTGGGCCCCAGAATAAAATTTTATCACCAATATTTAATAAACGTTTATATACCTCAAGCAAACGTTATATCTATTCCGTAATGGGAGTAAATAACAAAAATATTACCCTTTACAGCAAGCATGATACCAGTCATTATTAAATCACTGTAATCAGGCTTACCTTAAATAAATCAGGCACTGTCAGCATTTTCTAGCTTATCATCTCTCTAGAAAAATTTAAACTGCACATACCTCAGAGCAGGAGACCCTGCACGCTATTCCCCCAGCTGAAGTTACCCATCTCTTCAGTCATGTGTGAGAACAGCAGTGGATCTTAGTTACAAACCGCTAAGATCATCACAAACCACAGGCAGACTCTTCTTCAACTTTCTGCCTGAGGCTAAAATAGTACAACTCCGGTACCATTTGAAAATAATAAACTTTTGATTGAAGATAAACTACATTAATGCACCACATCTCTCTAGCTACTTCCCTTGTCGAGAGCTGCAAGAGAATGACTGGGAGGTGGCAGTTAAGGGAGGAGCTATATAGACAGCTCTGCTGTGGGTGATCCTCTTGCAGCTTCCTATTGGGAAGGAGAATATCCCACAAGTAATGGATGAATCCGTGGACTGGATACACCTTACAAGAGAAATAGACCAATTTGTTATTATTTTAGAGTGTTCACTGATTTAAAAAAACAAAACTTTAATTTATATAATTAAAGTAAATGTAAACTTTCACGAATAAGTGACCGGTTTTAAAAAATACTATTAAAAACAGGGGCACTTTCATTCATGAAAGTTTACATTTCACTGGGTTTTGTTAAAATACTTACCTTTTCTTCTTGCAAGCCGGAGCAGCGATTCCCCCGCCCGCCGCTCGTCTCTTCTTACGTCAGCAATGACGAATCCGGCTTCCTCCAATCATGGCTTCCCCCCAGAGCAAACATTGCCTGAGGCTACGCCGTAATTGGAAGAAGCCAGATTCATCATTGCTTACGTAAAACGAGACGAGAGGCAGGTGGGGGAATCGCTGCTCTGGCTTGCAAGAAGAAAAGGTAAGAATTTTAACAAAACCCAGTGAAATGTAAACTTTCATGAATGAAAGTGCCCCTGTTTTTAATAGTATTTTAAAAAACGGGCACTCATTCCTGAAAGTTTACCTTCAGGTACATGAAACCCTATTTTTTTCTTTCAGGATTCAGATTCAGCACACAATTTTAAACAACTTTCCAATTTACTTTTATTATCAAATTTGCTCCAATATCTTTGTACCCTTTGTTGAAGGAGCAGCAGGGTGTAACTGGGACCTATCTGAGCACATCAGGTCAAACAATAACAAGAAGCATATATGTGCACCACCAATCAGTGGCTAGCTCACAGTAGTGCTTTGTTGCGCCTGGGCCTATGCAGGTACTCTTTTAAAAAAGGAAAGAATTAATCAAATTAGATGATAGAAGTAAATTGGAAAGTTGTTTAAAATCGCATACTTTGTCTGAATCATGAAATCAATATTTTGAGTTTCATATCCCCATATGTAAAACAATTTGCATGATTTATTTTGCCTCCATCTTTTGTTTACCTCACTTCCTGGAAAGGCTGGAGTGCATACTCGAGATAATAAAATACTGTAACTAAACAGGTTAGCACACTTTTCACAATGCTGAAGTTGGCTTCTTATTCGGCCAGCTTCTTATTCACTAAAGTTGGCTTCTTATTCAGCCAGCTTCTTATTGGGAAACTGATTACAATCAGCCAAAAAAGCAATATAAACAAAATATCTACAATTATTTTTATTTTAAATTAAATAATAGACTTTCCTAAAACCTAAACAAGCTTAAATGTTATACAAATACATGTTATATTGCAATAAACAGATGGTAAACATGGCACAGTTTTGGTTATGTTTTGAATAAGTAACTTGTATATTGTATTGTATATAAGGGTTAAAATCCTTTGGGCCACTAATTTCTGTGTGGATATATACAGGGTGTGAGCCCTTTCACAGAATGGACATGTTTTCAGACTGGCCCAACGGTTTATATGGCAAACAAACTGGTGCCAACCTTGTCACTTCATATATTTTACCTTTTATGAATAAGTAACTGGTATTTTGAAAGGGTTAAAATCCTTTGAGCCACTCATTTCTGTATAGATATATACAGGGTGTGAACCCTTTCATATAAGTCACATGTTTTCAGACTGGTCCAATGCCTTTTTATGGCAAACAAACTGGTGCCAAAGTTGCCATTCATATATTTTACTTTTTCTCAATAAGTAACAGGTATTTTGCAAGGGTACTTAAAATCCTTTGGGCCACTCATTTCTGTGTGGATATATACAGGTCCTGAGCCCCTTTATACAATCCACATTGTTTCAGACAGGCCCAACGGTTTCTATAGCAAACAACTGGTGCCAACCTTGCTACTTCATATATTTTACCTTTTATGAATAAATAACTGGTATTTCGAATGGGTTAAAAATCATTTGGGCCACTCATTTCTGTGTGGATATATACAGGCCCTAAGTCCCTTCATAGGATAGACATGTTCTTTGCCTGGCCCAATGCTATTTATTGTAAACCAACTGGTGCCAAGCTTGCCATCTTATATATTTTACCTTCTTTTTTGTGCGTAACTGGTATTTAAAAAGGGTTAAAATCCTCTGGACTTCTCATTTCTGTGTGGATATATACTGGGCATGAACCTCTTCATGCAAACAATATGTTTTCAGACTGGCCCAATCCTTTTTATGTTAAACAAAATGGTGCAAACCTTGCCACTACATATATTTTAACTTCTCTAAATAAGTAACTTATAATTTAAAAGGGTTAATCTTTTGGGCCACTGATTTCTATAGTTATATATACAGGGTGTAAGCCACTTCATACAATCCACTCTTTTTTTTTTTTTTTTTACGACTGGCCCAAAACTTTATTTGGCAAACTAACTTGTACCAACTTTGCTACCTCATTTATTTTAACTTTTTCTAAAAAGTAACTGGTATTTTAAAAGGGTTAAAGTCCTTAGTGACACCTATTTTTATATGGACAAGTACAGGGCATGAACCACTTCATAGGATAGACATGTTCTCAGACTGGCCCAATGTTTTTTTTGACAAACAAACTGGTGCCAAAAATCAAATATTTTACATAAGTAACTGGTATTTTGAAAGGGTTTCTTTGCCATAGAAACCGTTGGGCCAGTCGGCAAATTATTATTATTATTATTATCGGTTATTTGTAGAGCGCCAACAGATTCCGCAGTGCTATTAACAAAGACGGAGTACAACAAAACAATTATAGGGATCAAATGGGTAGAGGGCCCTGCCAAGAGTTGCACTGTTGTAGTCAGCTCTTGAGAAGGTGATCAACAAACAGCTGGACTCTTAGGCTTACATGCTAAGGGGGTTCAGGGGATAGCAATAGAGGAGAGGAACTGGTATAAAGAAAGGTTAGTGTAGGTTGTATGCATCCCTGAACAGTAGAGTCTTTAGGGAGCATTTGAAGCTTTTAAAACTAGAAGAGAGTCTTGTGGAGCGAGGCAGAGAGTTCCACAAGATGGGAGCCAGTTTGGAGAAGTCCTGTAAACGGGAGTGTGATGAGGTGACAAGAGATGAGGAGAGTAGGAGGTCGTGAGCAGAGCGAAGGGGGCGGGAGGGAGAGTATCTGGAGACAAGGTCTGAGATATAGGGGGGAGCAGTGCAGTTGAGGGTTTTGGATGTCAGAATGAGAATTTTGTGTTTGATCCTAGAGGCAAGAGGAAGCCAGTGAAGAGATTGGCAGAGAGGTGCAGCAGATGAAGAGCGACGTGTAAGGAAGATGAGTCTGGCAGAGGCATTCATTATGGATTGTAAAGGAGCTAGGCGGTAGGTGGGGAGACCAGAGAGGACAGAGTTGCAGTAATCAAGGCGGGAGAGAATGAGAGAGTGGATTAAAATCTTATTTGTGTCTTGTGTAAGGAAGTGTCTAATTTTAGAGATGTTTTTAAGGTGGAAGCGGCAGGCTTTAGCCAATGACTGAATGTGAGGAGTGAAAGAAAGATCTGAGTCAAATGTGACCCCGAGACATCGGGCATGCAGGGTAGGGGTAATGATGGAGTTGTTGACAGTTATAAAGAGATTGGGGGTGGAGAGTTTAGAAGAAGGGGGGAAAATAAGGAGCTCGGTTTTGGAGAGATTTAGCTTGAGGTAGTGAGAGGACATCCAGTTGGAGATGTGAGAAAGACAGTTAGTGACACGGGTTAGCAAGGAAGGAGAAAGGTCTGTTGCAGAGAAATAGATTTGGGTGTCGTCGGCATACAAATGATATTGTAAACCGTGGGACTTTATTAGGGAACCTAGTGATGACGTGTAGATTAAGAAGAGAAGGGGACCGAGGATAGAGCCTTGCGGTACACCGACAGAAAGTGGTGACGGGGCAGAGGAGGCCCCAGAGAAGGCTACACTAAAGGTATGGTTTGACAGGTAGGAAGAGAGCCACGAGAGGGCTGTGTCACATATGCCGAAGGATTGGAGGGTTTGGAGCAAGAGAGGGTGGTCAACAGTGTCAAAGGCTGCGGACAGATCAAGGAGGATAAGCAGAATGAAGAGGCCTTTTGATTTTGCTGTAAGTAGGTCGTTGGTAACCTTAACAATTGCTGTCTCTGTGGAGTGATGGGGACGAAATCCAGATTGGAATGGGTCAATGAGGGAGTTTATTGTAAGGAAATGGGATAGGCGTGCATAAGCTAGTTTTTCGAGAAGCTTTGATGCAAGAGGGAGGAGGGAAATAGGGCGGTAGTTGGATCAAGGGAAGGTTTTTTGAGGATAGGTGTGACCAGTGCATGTTTCAGCGATGAGGGAAATATACCGGTGCTGAGGGAGAAGTTGAAAGTGTGTGTGAGTATAGGGGTAAGGGTGGCAGAGAGGGAGGGGAGTAGCTGTGAGGGGATAGGTTCAAGGGGACAGGTAGAGACGTGAGAGTGCAGTATAAGTGCCGAAACTTCTTCCTCAGTAACAGGGGAGAATGAGCTAAGTTTAAGGTTATGTGGGTTGTGGTTGACTGAGAGCATTTGAGGGGGTAAGAGAATGGAATTATGTTGAGAGCCGATTTCATTTCTGATGGAGTCGATTTTGTTATTGAAGTGGTTGGCAAAGTCTTGAGCTGACATAGAAGTTGTATTAGGAGGTGGGGGAGGGCGGAGAAGAGTATTGAAAGTGGAGAACAAACGTTTTGGGTTTGAAGAAAGATTAGAGATGAGTAGAGAAGTTGTGTTGCTTATGGAAATTAAGGGCATAGTAGTAGGAGTTCAAGATAAATTTGTAATGTTGAAAATCAGCTGAACTCCTAGATTTTCTCCAGTGCCGCTCAGCAGTACGGGAACATCTGCGTAGGTATCGTGTCAGAGGAGTGACAGGGCTGAGGATGAGTGTTTGATTTCCGAGCTATGGTAAGAGGGGCGAGATTACCAAGGACGGATGTAAGGGTGGAATTATAGTGGCAGATAGATTGGTCAGAGCTTGAAAAGGAGGAGAAGGATGAGAGGAGAGGTTTGAGGGAATTAGAAAGCTGTTGTTGATCTAATGACATAATGCTTCTGTGAAGTTTGGTGTGAGGAGCAGAAGGAGGGAGAGTTGTATGGAGGGATATGTTGCAAGTAAGGAGATGGTGGTCAGAAAAAGGAAAGGGGGAGTTTGTGAAGTTTGAGAGGGTGCATCGATAGCTAAAGATCAGGTCAAGGGAGTGACCATCTTTGTGAGTGGTAGAATCAGTCCATTGTGACAAACCGAAAGAGGAAGTGAGTTGCAGAAGTTGTTTTGCAGAGGAGGCAGTGGGATTGTCAAGAGGGATGTTGAAGTCACCAAGAATGAGGGAAGGGGTGTCTGAGGAAAGGAAGTAAGGTAGCCAGGCAGCCAAGTGATCTAGAAATTGAGTTGAGGAGCCAGGAGGACGGTATATGACTGCAACACGTATAGAAAGAGGAGAGAATAAGCGAATCATGTGGGTTTCGAATGAGGAAAATGTGAGAGAAGAGATGGGATGTATTTGTTGAAAGGTGCAACGAGAGGAAAGTAAAATACCTACACCACCTCCTTGTCTATTACCAGACCAAGGAGTGTGGCTGAAGTGGAGACCCCCCCCATGTGACAGAGCAGCAGTGGATGCTTTGTCAAGTGGAGAGAGCCAGGTTTCTGTTAGGGCCAGAAGGTTGAGGGAGTGGGAGATAAAGAGGTCATGTATAGAAGTGAGTTTGTTGCAAACAGAGCGAGAGTTCCAAAGTGCACAAGTGAAAGGGGAAGTGGCTTTTGATGCAAGAGGAATGTGAGTAAGGTTGTCAGAGTTTTGTTTTTTGAGTCTGTGGGATGGTATGCATGGATGTGCACGGCTAGGCAGTTGTTGGGGACCAGGATTAGGGGAGATGTCACCAGGAGTTAGTAAAAGCAAGAAGAGAGTGACATGAGATGAGATACAGATTTGCAGTAGTGAGACTGCTTTTGAGACAAGGTGCAGGGGGGAGAGAGAGTGTTTAGGAATAGGTAAAGTTCATGAGTACAAAAGTAAGGGGAGTTTAACCCTTTGAGTGCTAAGCACTTTCCCACCTGGGTGCTAAGGTGAATTGTTTTTTTATAAAAATTTTATTTTTTAACTTTTGTATTTCTTTTTTCAGATCCCCATCGTTAGGAGATTACCTTTCCAACAGTGGGTCTTGGGGGTCTGTAGCTGCTTAGATGCCTGAGATACAGGCGTCTAAGCAGCATGCCCCCTTTCCCTATACTTTGTATTGTAATTTTTTAATAAAGTTGCGCGGTGACGTCATCACATCATTGCGCATGGCGTCACCGCACAAAACGTGAAGCCCCGGCGATGCCTGTCACTATGCAGGCCCGATCACCGGGGTAGGAGCGGGTGGGAGCCCCCAGATCTCCCTCAAGGTGGGAGAGTGCTAGTGATGGCTCTGAGCCGTCGTTAGTACCAGAGTGGGAAACTCTGTGATGGCTCAGAGCCGTCGTTAGCACTCAAGGGGTTAAGAGAGATGGGCTAATGAACAGTGCAGGTGGAGAGGGAGAAGGAGTAATTGAATAACGTAGTTTGTTATAGAGACAGAAGGCAGCAAAAAGGAATAAGAAGATATTAGGCATTTTTACAAAAGGGGGAACCAGTTAAACACATAAGGCACAGTATTACAGTAGCAATTGCATAAGAAAACAATAAGGTATATCAAACATAATATTACAAAAGTACCTGCCTTTTTCTTGCCCCTTGCCGAATCCTTGTTGAATTCTTGTATAATTATATTGCTAGTGCCTCACTTATAAAATGTTCACTTTGAAAATGTGAACATATGTTGTTATAGCAATGCACATCCCAAACTGGTATGAAATATATGCAGGGAGGGCAGTCAGCTGAGTCCACTAAATTTAGTTGATTGCTAATCAAAGACAATTGGAAAGGCCAATTGGAAAGTTAGATTCTGGTCTGTTCAGGGTGAGATGTTAAGTAAACAGACAATAAAATTTGGGGGAGGTTAAAAACTATGGAATAAGACAGCTATACATTTTAGAATAATAGCAAGTATTGATAAGTATTGAACATCATGTGGCAATTAAATGAACATTAGAAATAAGACATTGAATAACAGTACAACAGATGTAGGACTAAATTAACAAACTAAAATCATTTGCTCTATGTAAATATTCATGTACCAGAAGAGACGTATATTGTATAAAGGGGCTCACACCCTATATATCCACACAGAAGTCAGTAGCCCAAATGATTTTAACCCTTTTAAAATACAAGTTACTTATTCATAAAAGGCAAAATATATGCAGTGGCAAGGTTGGTACCAGTTTGTCATAGAACCCATTGAGCTGGTCTAAAACAAATAGATTGTATAAAAGGGCTCACACCCTGTATATATCCACACAGAAATGAGTGACCCAAAGGATTTTAACCCTTTCCAAACACCTATTACTAATTCAGAAAAGGTAAAATATATGAAGTGGCAAGGTTGGCACCAGTTTGTTTCCTATAAAAAAAAGTGTTGGGCAAGGCTGAGAATATGTCTACCACATGAGGGAAACCTTTGGCCAGTCTGAAAACATGTGGATTGTATGAAGGGGCTACCGCCCTGTATATATATATATATATATATATATAAACACATAGAAACATCCAGCACTCACCAGCTAGCTCACAGCTAAGATAAAATCACAACTGGAAAGGTTAGTTACCGCATCTGGCCAAATGGGAAAGCTCAGGCACCACGTCAAGGACCTTTCCACTGCCTGAGTCCCTAACACAGCCACACCATCATGCGAGCTCACAAAGCCAAACAGACTGACACCAAAGAAGGGGTGCACAGGTGGATGGATGTAATCACCCAGAGAAAATACTGCCATGTTTTATATAAATATATATATATATATATATATATATATATATACACACAGGTGGTCCTCGGTTTACAACGGTCCAATTTAAGCCGTTTCAGAATAACAACCTTTTTTTTCAGTCATGTGACTGCTATTGAAAAGCATTGAGAAGCAGTGCATTGATTAAAATAGCCAGTAGGTGGAGCTGTCAGCTTGTGTTGCAGCAAAGATATGCAAGCCAAGCAAGCTGAAATTAATTTGTGTAACTAGACCTGAGCTATCGAGCAGTTTTCAAAGGAATAAGATTTTCCTGTCTATAAATCAGTCCAGATTGAAATGCATAGAAAGAACAGTATGCAGAAAAATGCAAGTAAAGTCTGTGTTGTGCGATTATTTTATTAGGTTTATAATGCTGCTTAGGAAATGTTTTTGTTCATTTAGCTTAGTTTAGTTATATATTCTATGTTGTGCGATTATTTATTAGGTTTAAAATGCTGTTTAGCATTTTAAAGTCTTTATTTCAAAGCTTTAAAAATAATGTTTAGGTGTTACTTATGACAATTTTGAGAGGGGCCTGGAACCTAACTCCCTCACTTCCCATTGACTTACATTATAAACTGGGTTTCAATTTACAACAGTTTCGATTTACAACCATTCCTTCTTGAACCTAACCCCGGCGTAAACTGAAGGCTACCTGTATATATATATATATATATATATATATATATATATACACACACACAGAGAAATGAGTGGCCCAAAGGATCTTAACCATTGTAAAACACTACTTATTCATAAAACGGTCAATATATTAAAAGGACAGTCTAGGCCAAAATAAACTTTCATGATTCAGATAGAGCATGTAATTTTTTTTTTTTTATATATAAAGTTTTTATTGAACAGGTTCATAAAACATGACAAGAGATACACAGTATATGATACAATAGCATACTATTGAATTCCATCCGGTTGCAATTATAAATCACGAACATGGAATGCAGCCTCTACTGTGAATCAGGACAAAATTTGCATATAAACAACATAGGCCTCTGAATAGGCCAACTTTAGTATCTGTCCATCTGAAGTTGAGGAAACCCTTTTTTACAATAATTAAATAAAAGAAAAAAGAAAAAAGAAAAGGAAAAAAAAAAAAAAACAGAGCGAAAAAGAAGAAAGGAAGCAATAGCAAGAAAAAGAGGGGAAGGAACATAGGGAAAGAAGAAGGAAAGAAGAGGAGATCCAGTAAGGGTGGGGGATGAGGTAATCTCTCCATTAGTACCCGTCTTGCAATATAGTGCATCGTCATTGGGTAGGAGCCCAGGTAAGGTCAATATTATGTTGGTACCTGCAGCGATTCCCAATAAAGTTTTATATTTAAGAACGTGTCATGCCTATTTTGCTTAAAATAGGAGTATTCTTCCAAAAGAATGAGTTCTTGTGTTCTAACTGCCCATTCCGTAACCGTTAGAGTAATATGGGATTTCCATTTTCTGGCAATTAGGGATTTTGCTCCGTTTACACAAATTTGAAGTAGGGAAAGCCTAAGTTTGCAAGGGATCCGAGGCCTAGCATTGAACAGTATAATCATTGGGTTAAAGTTAAATGTAATACCCAGTAACGGGTGTAGTACCCTTTCTAGAGAGTCCCAAAAGGCTCGCAGGCTAGGGCACGACCACCATATGTGCGATAAAGTTCCGATACCCCCACATCCCCTCCAGCACAAGGAAGAAACCTCAGGGTATATCGTTTTCAATCTGACAGGTGTCATATACCACCTTGAAAGAATCTTATAGTTCATTTCAAGGATCTGGGGAGAGGACGATGTTCTACCCGTGAATTCAAATAATTTATACCAGTTCTCTGGTGTAATGTCTTGGTGCAATTCTTCCTGCCAGGATTGAGTATATGTCGGTAATGTTTTATGTACACAGTAGTCTATAATTCGCCTCGACAGAGCTAGAGTTCCTCTTGAGGTAGTGTCGGCTCTGCAAAGCACTTCAAATGGGGTGAGAGCGCGTGTGAGCTGAGAACTGTGTGGGGAGACTTGCAACAGGTGTCGCAATTGGGAATATTTTAACCAGTTAGTAAATGTACCCTCCAGAACTTCAGACAAGTCTTGTCTCGGCCTAAGTTTCCCCTGGGAAAGAAAGTCTACCAGTGGAGATGAAAACCCCAGCTCTTTATAGTGTATGTCCCCCAGTGAAAGATGCATGCCTAATAGCAATTCAGTATTTTGGAAAATTGGTGTCATGGGTGAGTGGGGCGTGGATATGCCTTTTATGTGGTTAATTATTGTGTCCCAGGTGCGAAAAATGTGTCTATATAGAGGGGATGACCTAGCTTTGGTTGGGCGATATTTGTCTTGTAGCCAGCAAATTGGGCCTATTCTGGGGGTTTTCAAGATTTGCGTGTCCAGAGGAATCCACGCCTTATCTTGGGAGCTAGTGTGCCAATTTAATATACGTTGTAGTACGTTAGCTTTATAATATCGGAGTATATGGGGAGTTCCCAGCCCACCATCTCTCCTGGATCTATATAGGTTTTGCCTAGCCACTCTCGGTTTCCGTCCTGCCCCATATAAAGCCGTTGAGAATAGATTGAAGCTGACGGAGATAAGCGTGGGGGAGGTGAATAGGGATGGTCTGCAATAAGTAAAGTATTCGAAGCAACAATGACATTTTCGTAATTTGGTTTCTGCCCCACCAAGAGAAATATTTATTTCGCCAAGACTGACAATCCCTCGATATCTCTTGTAAGAGCGGCGTGTAGTTGGATTTAAATAGGGATGCAAGTCTTGGCGTAATATTAACACCCAGGTACCTAATGTGGTCACTATTTAGTTGATATGGACAGACCTGGGTCAGATTTGAGAACCTATGGGCGTTCATTGTGATGTTTAAAATGTTAGATTTCTGGCTATTGATCAGGAAGTGGGAAAGGTTCCCGAAGTGGCGAAATTCGGACAGTACGGCCGGGAGAGATACACTAGGATTAGATAAAGACAACAATATGTCAACAGCATATAGGCTTATTTTATAATTGTTGGGACCGACGGCTATCCCGACGATGTTATTATTTAGCCTAATATGGGATGCTAGGGGTTCCATTGCAATAGCAAATAATAACAGGGACAATGGGCACCCCTGCCGTGTACCATTATTTATCTGGAAAGGTTCTGACAGTATACTATTTACCCTGATTCTAGCTGTGGGATTACTATATAGACTAAATATCCTATTAATCAATTTATCCCCAAACCCATATCCAGACAAAACCGAATGAAGATATACCCAGTTCATTCTATCGAACGCTTTTTCCGCGTCGGTTGAGGCCAGGACCATCTCAATATTAGAGGTTGTAGCAAAATCGATCAGATGAAGCGTCCTAATCGTATTATCCCGGGCCTCCCGACGCGGAATAAAGCCAGCCTGATCTGTGTGGATAAGATGAGGCAACAATGTACCGAGTCTAGTTGCCAGAATCTTGGCAAATATCTTAGCATCCGTATTTATCAGGGAGATAGGCCTGTAACTACCCGGTTCAAGCGGAGATTTCCCTGTTTTATGTATTAACGTAATATGGGCCGATAATAAATCTGTGGAAAAAGATCCATTTTCGTCTACTGAATTAAATAGTCTGTGCAGATGTGGCAGTAATATATGTTTAAATGTTTTGTAATACAAATTGGAAAAGCCGTCAGGCCCCGGGCTTTTTTGTGTTGGCAGAGACTCAATGGCCTTTATAATTTCCATAGGGGCAATGGATTCATCTAGGCCAGCAGCATCCTCTTTCGAAATCTTAACTAAGTCAGCCTCCCTAATATATTTATCCATAGCGCTAATCTCTTCGGGGGAATCTATTGGTGGCAAATTATATAATTTGCGATAGTAGTCATGAAATGTTGAGGCAATGGACTTACTATCTTGTATCTCCTCTCGTTCTGCATTATATCGTTTTTGGACATAGGAATTGAGCGTTCTTTGGCGCAAAGCTCGAGCCAGAAGCCTTCCGGCTCTATTTCCCTCTGAGAAATACAATCTCTTTAGATAAAAAGCTTGTCTTTGGGCTTCTTTTTGTAAATAAGCATTAAACTTGCTTCTTGCAAGGGCAAGGTCTCGATTTATGTTGGGATCTAAAGGGTGTTGGAAATGGGCCTGTTCGAGGGCTGATAAGTGGTGTTCAAGCGTTCTGTAGTCTGCCTTCCTACGTTTGGTGAGAAATGCTTTGTGTTTAAGAAAAATGCCCCTTATCACTGCCTTGTGTGCATCCCATAAGGTATTGGGGGAAATAGAGTCAGTCATATTAATCCTAAAATACTCATTCAGAGCTTTGGAGACTTGTTCTGTAAATATTGGATCTTTTAAAAGTGTTTCATCCAGTCTCCAGATGTATTGGGAGAGTGGAGCCGAGGGCCAAGCAACGGTGAGCGTGACCATAGAATGGTCCGACCAGGGAGTTAGGGAAATAGTGGTGGATTCTATGATGTGTAAGCTGAGTTGATTTACTAAAATGTAATCTATCCTAGACCAGGACCTATTCGGATGTGAGTAAAATGTGAACTCCTTCTTCTGGGGGTGTTGCAACCTCCACACGTCCACCAGGGAGTGGGCTGACAAATTGGTGTTAATGCTTTGTAATGTGGACATGGGGACTCCGCTTCGTCCATGAGAGCAGTCCAGTAGAGGTGATAGAGCTACATTAAAGTCACCTGCGCAAATAACAATTCCCCTAGCAGTGGGCAAACAGCTGTCCAAGGTCTGCCTAAAAAACTTAGCTTGTGCTCTATTGGGGGCGTACAAATTCACCAGCGTAACTGGTTGGTTATATAGGATACCCTGTAAAATAAGGAGCCTACCCTCCGTGTCCTGTTTTTTGGTAGTTAATTGAAACGGTAATCTCCTATTAAAAAGAATACCTACTCCATTTGTTTTACTGTCGTTGTGAGAGAAATAGCTAAGGGGGTATGTGCTGGAGGAGAATGCGGGAGCCCCCTCTCGACTAAAATGTGTCTCCTGGACAAAGATAATGTCGCCCCCCAGCCTGCGAAACCAATTCAGGGTTACTGATCTTTTTGTTGGGGAGTTGAGTCCCTTCACGTTTTGGGAGAAAATTTTCAGTTTAGAAGGGGACATGATATTCTGGGGTTCTGAGCAGCATAGTGAGTCTAGGTCCTACTGGAGATGAGGGGTGTGACTGCATGTCAGTGTATTCCCATCCCTGGTGTGAGGGGTACTTACTGCATAATCGTGCTTCTGGTGTCAAAAAATGATGTGCATGACTGGTACATAAAATATAACAGATAATACGAAGAATGGTATGTCGAGAGATCTTCTGGGGGTAGAGAAAAAGGTAATTATGAAGAAAAGAGAGAAGAAGAGGAAGAAAAAGTAAGTAAATAACGAGAGACAAAAACATTACAGTAAAATACAAACCTAACCTACCTAGAACAATTGTAAGTAGCTCAAAAACAATGAGCTATAGGTCAGGGCTAATACTGTTCTGTTTTAAATTCAAACAAATAGGAGAACATAACATTCTTAACGAATACAATCTCCATCAGCTTGAAACTTACTACTATCTAGCAGTGCAGAGCAAACATTATAAGTGCAAGACTAACATAACCAAACATTGTAAAAATAAAACTGCAAACGAACATCATATTGTGACTTCCAATTTGAAAGCCTATCTTCAGGGTCTCATAGTGAGACTTTTACCAGAATTAGGATCAGCTAGCAATGCCAGATAGAGACATATAGGAGGTATTGGGTCATCATACCTCCTTGGCGAAAAGTATTTTCCGGCTTATAAAGCTGAGTCCATCTAAGCAAAAGTACTATTTCCACATAGTCATCCATGTGTAGCGGGTATCATTCATAAATCACCCCCAGGAGAGCAAAGAGATAAGGTAAAAAAGAAAACACCTTTCCTGTTGCAAAGTGGTGGGTAAAGTTCAGATAGAAACTAAAGAACCTCAGGTAGGTGTTTGTTGAGCATCATCTTGGTCTGGGATAGGGATAGCAACAGTCTTGTCTTTTCTCAGTCTTTTCCGATTGACTGTTGTCCAGCCCAATCTTTGAGGTATGGGGGTAAGGGTGTCCTGTTGACCGTGGTCAGGTTTAGACTCATTAAGTTTGGGTAGGGCAGGCAAAGGTATGTTCAATTGCTTACAGAAAGGTTCAATATCTTCCAACGTTCTATAGGTGAATGTCTGTGATCCCCGGATCACCCTAAGGCAAAACGGGAAACCCCATCTGTAAGGTATCCTCAGTGTTTGTAGATGCTGTGTTAAGTACCTGGACTCTCTCCTTTTTCCAAGTGTAATAGGACTTATGTCCGCGTATACCTGCAGGTGGTTATCTTCAAAGCAAATGTTCTGTTTTTTCCTAGCTGCAGTAAGGATCAGTTCCTTGTCTTTGAAGAGTTGGAATTTTAAAATCACATCTCTCGGCGGGTCTGTAGGTTTCGGGGGTGGCCTGAGTGCTCGATGGGCCCTGTCTAGGGGGATATAAGGTGATTCAGTCTCATCAGTAATATGCTGAAATATTTTTTGCAAATAATCCTCAAGCTGAGGAGGGAGGATAGTCTCTGGGATACCCCTAATCCTAAGGTTTTGACGTTGCCCCCTGTTATCCAGATCTTCTACATGGGATTGAAGGTTGTCTATAGTAACGCTCTGCTGGTATGCCTGTCTGGAAAGTGTTTCAAGCTCTGAGTTAACATGTTCAAATCCTTCCTCCAGATATTCCATTCTATTCCCTAGGTCATTGATGTCCTTCCTGACCTCTTTAAGGCCATCTTTTATGAGTTGACTGACCTGTGATAGCAGAGCAGCAAAATCGTCCTTAGTAGGTAAAAAATTCAAATCCGCTCTTGTGAGTGGTTTAGTGTTCCTAGAGGACGCTTGTGATTGTATTGATTCATTAGAGTCACTCATGTTATCTTGCGTTCCAGCTGCTGGCCTAGGGGTAACTTCCAAGGGCTTAAAAAATTCTTTTAGCATAGATGGGTTCTGCAGATTTTTTAGGCTCTTACTACCTTTAGGTGCTTTCTTCTGTCCTTTAACAGACATTTCGTAGCTTATAGAGTAGGGGATGGTGGGCTATTAAATCTGTTTTAACTCCCTCTTAATCTCTAGGCCAAATGTACTCAGAGGTTTAGTATGTCACAACGTGGTTATATATTAATAAATTGGTATGTCCACCCGCCTCAAGCTTAGATTATATGGAGATATTCCTTAGTCGGATTCCCCAATATCAGTATACATGCCGGAGACTCGTGGTATTAAATTTGCAATATGCGTTATGCCTGGCCTGTTAGTTTGCAGTGCGGCATGGTTTACATAGCGTATAGCATGGTCAAATATGTGATCTAGCCAGTTCAGAGCTTGTTCTAACGTACCATGTCCCAGCTCTTATTGACCTGCTTAGTGCAGACTGTGCAGCGGTGGTTACAAGGCCTTGCTGTGATTCGGGCCATCGAGGAGGACAGGCCCTAATGGCGCACTACTCACTGTCTCAGTCGACGGCTCTCGTTCTTGTACAGGGCCGGTTCAGGTCCGGAACACCCCTCCCAGACCGCTCCGGATAGATATTGCGGCGGATAGGAGTTATGATGTGTCGCCTCACAGCCCGCCAAACAGGCCTCCGTTATGCCCAGGTATGGCAACAGTTACCAGCTGGTAGGCTGCAATGCGGTGCCGCTTTTCAACGTCTGATGAAGCACCAGGGCACTATTAGATAGCTGACCCATAGTTTGTTATGGAGATAGATCAGCTTTTATTCTCCTAAATCAGCTTTTTAGCCCTGACAGGCACGGAGCTCACTCATGTGCGTCCTCCATGATGAGCTGCTAGCTCCGCCTCCCTGAGCATGTAATTTTAAACAATTTTCCAATTTACTTTTATCACCAATTTTGCTTTATTCTCTTGGTATTCTTAGTTGAAAGCTTAACCTAGGAGGTTCATATGCTAATTTCTTAGACCTTGAAGCCCACCTCTTTCAGATTGTATTTTAACAGTTTTTCACCACTAGAGGGTATTAGTTCACATATTTCATATAGATAACACTGTGCTCGTGCACGTGAAGTAATCTGGGAGCAGGCACTGATTGGCTAGACTGCAAGTCTGTCAAAAGAACTGAAAAATGGGCAGTTTGCAGAGGCTTAGATACAAGATAATCACAGAGGTTAAAAGTATATTATTATAACTGTGTTGGTTATGCAAAACTGGGAAATGGGTAATAAAGTGATTATCTATCTTTTAAAACAATAAAAATTCTGGTGTAGACTGTCCCTTTAAGTAGCAAGGTTGGCATCAATTTATTTGCCATAGAAACCGTTGGGCCCGGCTGAGAACAAGTCTGTCCTATGAAGGGGCTCAAGCCCTGTATATATCCACACATAAATTAGTGGCCCAAAGGATTTTAACCATTTCAAAATACCAGTTACTTATTCAGAATAGGTCAAATATATGAGGTGGCAAGGTTGGCACCAGTTTGTTTGCTATAGAAACTGTTGGGTCAGTCTAAAAACATGTGGATTGTATGAAGGGGCTCACGCCCTGTATATATCCACACAGAAATGAGTGGCCCAAAAGTGTTTAACCCTTTGAAAATACCAGTTACTTATTCAGAAAATGTAAAATAGATGAAGTAGCATGGTTGGCACAGGATCATTTGCCATAAATAAAGTTGGGCCAGGCTGAGAACATGTCTATCCTATGAAGGGGCTCAGGACCTGTATATATTCACACAGAAATTAGTGTCCCAAATGACTGTAACCCTTTCAAAATACCAGTTATTTATTCAAAAAAGGTAAAATATATGAAGTGGCAAGTCAAAAGAGAGAATTGAAACAATGGCACTATTTAGGCAATCCCCACTATTGTTAATTACTGAGTGTGATCAACAATTAATGACACTTCTGGAATGAATAATAATATATGTGGGTTGGTGCTTGTGCATAAATTGAAATGACAACAAAAAATGTGGAAGTATGAAGACTAACCACAGGATAGTATGCACCTATAGCACTCTAAGCCCAGACTTTAGAGTGGTACTAGTACGAGAAAATAGCTTAAAATATAACTTTTATTGTTAATTGATTAAAAAGTGTAGACAAAACACAACACACAGAGAATTAAAATCCTCAAAGTAAGCTCTGTCTTATTGACACCAAACCATGGTGAACACAAGTAATTTAGTTAATGCCTATGATATACAGTTGCTGTGTGTCACACAGGTAGGATAGTAAAGTCTATGATGTCTCTGACTAAATATAGTGGTAACTTTGGTCTCCTATAGGTATAATAGGATGGGTTAAAAGTTTAATTCCCCCCCCCCCCCACTAATAGTGTGACAATACTGCTTCACTATATCCAAAATGGCAAGGTTGGCACCATTTTGTTTGCTATAGAAACCGTTGGGCCAGTCTGAAAACATGTGGATTGTATGAAGGGGTTCACGCTCTGTATATACTCACACAGAAATGAGTGGCCCAAAGGATTTAACCTGTTTAAAATACTACTTACTCATTAAAGAGAAAATATATTAGGTGGCAAGGTTGGCACCAATTTATTTGCTAAAGAAATTGTTGGGCCAGATTGAGAACATGTCTGTCTTATGAAGAGGCTCAAGCCCTGTATATATCCTCAAAGAAATGAGTGGGCCAAAGGATTTTAACCTTTTCAAAATACCAGTTACTTATTCAGAAAAAGGTAAAATGTATGAAGTGGCAAGGATGGCACCAGTTTGTTTGCTATAGAAGCCGTTGGGCCAGTCTGAAAACATGTGGATTGTATAAATCGGCTCACGCCCTGCATATACCCACACAGAAATGGATGGGACAAAGGAATTTTTTTTTTTTTTTTCAGTTTTAAATGTTTTTATTGAAAACCAAAAGTGCATACAATCAATCAACAGTAGTGAAAAATCATTTTCCACTAAGACATCAGAGTATTTACATGGCTTTGACATATGACATCTAGATACAGTAATAAGTGGTAAACGTCCAATAATACTTTAAACAATATATATATGTCTTAGAATTTGTTAAGAAATATCTTCAGGTTTAATAGGGGTTCAAATAGCGGGGTGTGAGTCCAGTGAAAAATGTTAGGTGACAAATATAACCACCCTTCTCAGATGGCCAAGTAGTGTCTGGGTCATCACTAACTGCTCAAGGGTGTTGTGTAGGGAGGGAAGGTCTTAGGGAAGAGGGTGAGGAAATCATCTCGTGGGGGGTGTCAGGAAAGTCTAGGAAAGGAGGAAGGGTGGGGAGAGAGGGAGCAGAGAAAAGGAAGTAGTGTCAGCAATGGAATTGTGGGGGAAAAGAGGAGAAAGAAAGGAAGAGAGAAAAAAAAAAAAAAAAAAAAGGGGGGGGGGGGTTGGTCACATCAATCCGCCTGCAACGTCTCCTGATTCAGTTGTCTGGGAAAAGGAACAACAGCATGTAGAAGTGTCCAGGATCACTGAATCTGAATCCAATCCTCCCAAATCACCCAGTAGTTCTCCATCCGCTCTAATGACCTGTATGCGAATTTCTCCATGCTGGCCAGATAATGTATTACCTCGCAAACATCCGAAATTGTAGGTGGGGCAATCTGCTTCCATGCTCTGGCAATGCAGAGCTTGGTAGCCGCCAGAACATATATCACTAATTGCCTACTACATTTAGGCAAGGTCTTGTCCAGGATGTGGAAAAGGGCCAGACCCGGTGTCAATATCAAAGTCAGATTCATAGAGTGTAGGAGCGTTTCAACATCTCTCCAAAGATCTCGGATCTTCGGGCACGCCCACCAAACATGGGAATTAGAGCCTTCTCCTCCGCACATTCTCCAACACCTTGGGGATGCGCCAGTGAACATTTTTGACAATTTGGTAGGTACTCTGTACCATCGCAATATGAGTTTCATATAGCTTTCAAAGATCGTTATACAGTGGATTGTTTTCTTTGTCAGCTGAATTGCATCGCTCAGCTCTGTGTCCGAAATATTCAAGGTTAGCTCCCTACACCATAATTTGATTTGGCTCGGGAGGCCCACCGAGTGATCCTGTAAGATAGCCCTGTAGTGGAATGTAAGAGGTTTCACCGTACCTATTTCCTGCAGCCACCTCTCTTCCCACTTAGAATGTGGTCGTAAAGGTTGAACCCCAAATCTCCAGGAGTGCAGCAGGCTGAGTATCCTACAACTTTCAAAGTACAGCCATATGGGGGAGCCCCGTAGTGAATTGAGTATTTGGTGAACTGTCATAAGTCTGCCATCAGAAAACAGATGCTCCACCACCTGAATATTGCGTTGTGCCCAAAATTCTACGTGGATATTTGAGAGGTCCCACAGGAGACCTCTCATCTGGTGGATCGGCGAGGGGTGTGGGGCAATTTCTGTGTGGTGTCTGAGTTCATGCCATGTTTTAATATTGTGCTGCACTATAGGGTTAACGACCTTGCCGACTAGTTGCTTATGTCTGTGAAACCACAGGGTGCTCGGAAGGTCTAAACCATCAGGTAGGTGTAATTCCTCAAGTCTGTACCATTTCGGTTTCTCTTTAGCAGGGCCCCAGGCCGTAATTTGTGACATTCTGGTAGCTTCATAGTAAAGAAATATATTTGGGAAAGACACCCCCCCTCTGGAAAATTCTCTCTGCATGACTTTATAGCTGATTCTGGGTGTCTTTTCCATCCAAACATATTTGGAAAAGAGTCGATGGATTTGCTGTAGGGTGCTGTGCGGAATATTCAACGGGATGCATCGAAACAGGTATAATACCTTAGGGAGTAGCGACATTTTCACCGTAGCTATACGTCCCATCCAAGAAATCTCTCTGAAGTCCCATCTGCGTATCAGAGAATGTAGCTCCGCAATTAGTGCACCAAAATTTAATGATAGGATACTCTCCAGGTCTGCACTTAGGTGGATCCCCAAGTGTTTGATAGACGTTGTGGACCAGTGGAAGTCGTACGTTTCCTGTAGGATTTGGAGCTGGTCGCTAGGCAGATTGATACTATATGCCTCTGTTTTTGACAGGTTTACCTTGTAGTAGCACAAGGTACTAAACCGTTCTAAGATGGAGAAGACCGCAGGGACCGAGCTTGCAGGGTTTGTAAGAAAAAGAGTGACATCGTCTGCATACAGTGCGATTTTCTCGTAAGTCAAGCCCATCTTCAGTCCCTCAACAGTAGGTGACGTGCGTATCATTTCTGCTAGGGGTTCCATGACTAACGCAAATAGCAAGGGGGACAATGGGCAGCCTTGCCTGGTTCCATTAGAGATGTTGAAAGACGGGGAACAAAAGCCCATCCCTCTAACCTTGGCGCTTGGATTAGAATACAAGACTCTGATCATGGTTATAGCCTCAGGTGGAAAGCCAAATGTCTCCAAAACCTTCCACATATATTCCCATCTGACCCTGTCAAACGCCTTTTCGGCATCCAACGACAGGGCCAGAAGGGGGGTGTCCTGTCTTTTTGTTTCGGAGAAAATAGATATCAGACGTCTGGTATTGTCTGGTCCTTGCCGGCCATATACAAAGCCAACTTGGTCTGTATCAATAAGGGAAGGTAACAGGGGTGCTAATCTTTCCGCGAGAACCTTAGAGTACAGTTTGATGTCTACGTTGATCAGTGAAATAGGGCGAACATTGCTACAGTGGGATGGATCTTTACCAGGCTTAGGTATCGCAACAATAGTTTCTTCTAGATATTCTTTGAGTATTTGACCTCTTGACCCAATTTCATTGTATGTGTGGCATAAAACAGGTTTAAGTTGTGTCTGAAATTTTTTATAGAGTAGTCCCGGGAACCCATCCGGGCCCGGGGCTTTGTCCGTTTTTAATTGCTTAATAGCTAGTCCTATTTGTATCTCAGTGATAGGTTCAGCGATCTTATCTTTTTCCTCCTCTGGGATTGTAGGGAGGTTCAACTTTCTTAAGAAGGAGGAAATGGCCTGAGAGGGCATGACCTCCGGACTCTCATGAGATTCAATGTTGTATAAGCGCTCATAGAAGTCCGCAAAAGCCTTCCCCATCTCGTCCGGGGCAGTGATCTTTTGCCCCTTGTGGTGGAGGAATGGTATGCGGGAGTCAGCTACTTTCTGTTTCAGTTTGTTCACCAGCATCGAGCCAGCTTTGTTGCTTTTGGAATATAGGACCATTTTAAATCTTGAAAGGGCACGTTTAAATTTTTCCGTTTCCAGGTTTTTAATCTGCGACTTTAAGTCCAGAATTTCAGCTGACAGGCTAGCTGTAGGGGTCAATTTATTTTGTTGTTCCTTTGACCTCAGGTCGCAGGTCAACTTTCAGAGTGGGGCGTCCCATAGTTTTTTAAGTTTAGTTGTCTTTGCTATACAGAATCCTCTGATATAGGCCTTCAATGCTGCCCACCTAATCTGGTGTGAAGTCTGATTAGGTTTGTTAGTCTCTAGAAATTCCTCAATCTTGTCCGTCAATTCAGGGACAAAGGAGGCATCTTCCCACAGAAACTTGGGGAGTCTCCAGGACGGTCTGATCAGTGCAGCACCCTGGACGTCAATGGACATTATGACAGCGTCATGATCTGACCACGGGCAGCTGCGGATGTTAGAGTTGGTGATACTATTCATGGACCAGGAATCCACAAAGAAGTAATCTAACCTTGAGTATGACCGATGAGGAGGCAAAAAGAATGTATAGTCTTTCGATTCTGGGTGGCATGCTCTCCACACGTCATACAATGCCGATTGGTAAATAAGGTTTCGAAATTTAGGGGCCATGGATTTAGAGTAGGTATCTAGGATTTTACCGTCAGGGATTTTCTTGTCCAAGTGGGGGTCCCAAACTAAATTAAAGTCGCCCCCCAATATCAGCATACCTTGTTTTAGGCCTTCTATAAAGTGCAACATTGTGCGCAAGAAGGCTATCTGGCCCTGATTTGGGGCATAGAGGTTTACGAGAGTATAGAGGTGTGAGTTGAGTTTACAAATCACCAGGAGAAACCTCCCTTCCGGGTCTGTCTCCACATGTATCTGTTGATATGCCACCGCTGCACTAAAACAGATTGAGACGCCTCTACTTTTCTCATGATAAGTGGAGCTGAGTACCACTGGGTAGTGCTTGGATTTCAGGGTTGGGGTATTAACTGAGGGCCAGTGCGTCTCTTGTAGAAAGGACACATCGCATCGAAGTGTCCTCAAGTATGACTGTAGCATACTTCGCTTCGCAGGCGAGTTAAGTCCCTTTGTGTTGAGGGAAACAAATTTGAGATCAGGGCTCATCGCAGCGGGGAGACCAGTCACACACAAAAAAAAAAAAAAAAAAAAGGGAGGGAGGGGGGGGGAGGGAGAGAGAGAGGGTAAAAAGAGTAAGAGATAGAGAGATGGGGGTAGAGAGGTAAGTGTAAATTATAGGCACAGTAACGACCAGGAAGAGGGGATCAGATGGTTGTTGCCAGTGTATTTTTCTAATTGTTGTTTGACCTGCAATTATGAGAATGTGGTCAAAGAGTCACCTTGTGGGTTCGAGTGAATCTGTGTTCTCTTGCTTACTTTCGGTAAGCTATGGTATTACCCGGGGGGGGGCGGAAAATTGCAGTCTAGCGACCGTCTAGACTAATGTCTAAAAGAGAGGGAAAGTAGAAAGGAGGGGTTAAGGTCCGGGCCGGGGCATGAATCTGTAGTAAGGGAGGGGGGGGGAGGGGAGGAGGGTTCGTATCGTCCAATGTGCTTATCTTATAGCGCCCATCTGTTACTCTGATTGTGGGCATGGAAGTAACAAAAGTCTTGTCCAACCATGTAGCAGGGCAGCTCGCTTCCAAATTGTATCAGTTTTATGTCATGTGTCTCCATTAGATCCATGTATATGAGTAGGTTAGTACTGCCAAAGGAGTGGCTACGTTAGGTAAGGGCCATATGTAGGTTATGGGTGAGATCTGTCGGTGCCTAGTGAGTAATGTAAATGTTGGTGAAAGAAAGAGTTAATGTTAGATAGGTTAGCGTCACACCGACATCTTTCAAACATGGCAGTGAAATAAACCTTTATGGTGCCACTAATATTTCAAATACATAGCTATTCATAGCACAAGCAGTATTTTTATTATAGCTAACTTATGTCCCAAAATGCAAAAACAAAAACATTTCAAGTTAAATAACAACTTATGCAAATAACAGAGAACATGGAGGAACATTGTCAGTCAAGCAACAGTTCGTTAGGTAAGGGCCGTATGTATGTTATAGGCAAGATTTGTCTGTACCTAGTCAATAGTACAGGTGTCAAGAAAAGTAAAAGTAAATGATGGGTAAGTTAGTATGATGTCTTTGGAGCTTCAACACTGTATTTGACCGTGACAATATTTTACAAATATGGCTGTGTAAATACTATTTTTGTTTTAACTAGCCTGTATTTCCAAATGTAGAGACAAAGACCTTGCAAGTTAAAGAACATTTTATGCAAACGACACAGAGCATAGGGGAGTGTTGTCACAGGAGTAGCAGCCTGTTAGGTAAGGGTCAAGTGTGAGTTACAGGTAAAGTCTGACCATGTCTGGTTAGTAGTAGCTGTGTCAGGAAATGTTAGGAAAATTAGCGTGATGTCTTCAGGGCTTCAACACCATAGTCGACCATAGCAACATTTTCTAGGAATGACTGTGAAAAAGAAAACTGGTAAGACGTCAGCATGATCCCAAAAACATAGGTGCCCACAACAACATTTAAACATAATCAACCCTGTTAGGGTTTGTCACTATTATCAGGTGTCCCCTGTATTGTCAGTAAAGTGTAATGTCTCAGAGTGTCCATTATAAGTTAAGTAGACTAGGGGGCATAAGACCAACTAACTTCAGTAGTTAAAGCGAATGGCAGATATTATTTGCTATAGCAGCTGTGATCAGTCAGGTGTAAATAGATTCTGGCTAGTGACTGCGCAATCTCCTCTTAAACTCAAGGGTAGGTCCCGTCATAACTGCAGCCAAGCCAAAATCTATTGCCCGTTAGTCTGCAGGTGTCAGTGTGTCATAGTCAAATATCTCAAATCTCTACCAGTAGGTATGCATGTTGCTGCGTTAGCTATTGTCGCGCAGTGTCATGTTTACATCAGAAGTAGGGATCTCATCAATTGATAAGGGTATGTGTGAGTTATGTATGTCGCTAAAGCCAAAGTGAAGTCGGAGCGTTTCAATACTTAGCCCTAAGTTTCCATATACATATTAAGCAAGGCTGACCTCTATATGTGGCAAACTTCTGAAAAATAAGATAACAACTATAAACATTGCAACTGAAACATATCATTAAGTCTTTTTCATCATAGGTAACCTGTTAGGAACATAACAACTGGAGTGAAAAGTCTCTCATGGTGTATCCATGATGTTGTCCCACTTCCTCAAGTGGGGCTAAATGTCTCTAGTCCTAGAGCAATACGTTTCCTCCCTTTTGCAGGGTTGCAGTTAAGAGATGAACAAAGATTACCTCCCCCTTTCCAAAGTAAGGCAACAAAAAACAGTGATTAGTGAAACATATACTTATCAGTCATCGTCGTCTGAGGGATCTTCTGTGCGATCAGATGGCAGCTGCTGGGATGATAAGTTCTGTCTTTTAGAAGAGGTGAGCCTCTGAGCAAGAGGTCTCCATTCAAATGCTGTGGGTCTCAAAACAGAAGAAGATGTGGTGCTTTGTTCTGTAGCTTTAGGAGAGAGGAAGACATTCTCCCTGCTTTGGTTAATGTTAGAGATCCATCCCTTAAGGAGAAGTTGGCCCTTTTCCGGGGTGTCTGCAGTGTAGAGACGGCCATCCTTTTGAATCAGTAATTTAGTGGGATATCCCCACCTGTACTTTATGCCTGCCTGCCTCAATGACTTGGTGACCTCACGAAAGGTGGCTCTCTTCTGTACCGTGTACTGAGATAGATCATGAAATATTTGTATAGACTCAAATCTGGTGGGCAATGTGGGGTGCTGAAACATAGCTCTCAGGATTTGTTCCTTGTATGTAAAATAGTGGAATCTGGCAATCACATCTCTTGGTTTCTCCGCTGAGACATTCCTTCCTCTGGGCAGTCTATGTACTCTGTCTATCAGGGTCTCATTAGGGAATCCTGGAGGGTGCATAATTTCACAGAGCTCAGTTAGAAATTTGCCTAACTCAGTCGGGGCCACCTCTTCAGGAACACCTCTAAATCTCAAATTGTTCCTTCTGGAACGATCTTCCATGTCAGCCATCTTAGCTTCGACAGAGTCCAGTATATCCACCAGCACTTGTGAGTGACTAGCCAAATTCCCCTGCTCAACTGTTAAATCTTCTTGCTTTTTCTCTAAAACATCAATACGTTCACTGATAACACCAATATCTCTCCTGAGATCTGCAGTAGAACCCCTGATGGCCTTAGTGAGAGATTCCTGTAGGGAGTTCATCCTTTGAGTGAGAGTGGTGACAATGTCTGAGGCTATTGAGCCCAAGATGTTGTTTTCTACTTCTGAAGCTTCTGTCATTTCAGTAACACTATCTAGCAGTGATTGTGAGGTGTTAAGCACGGTTGTGGGTCTCCCAGCAGTAGGTTTAACTTTGAAATGATCCGCCACTGATTTCCTGTATTCTGGAGGGTTAGCAGTTTTCCTCCTAGAGCCTTGTGGCATGTTAGAGGCGATGGAGGACAGCAGGTGAAGAACACTGTTGGACAATGTATTTAAGTACAGAACTCCCCAAAAAAGCATATGGGATCAATTTCTTGTTTCACAATCCGTTAATGTGCCATCATATGCCCTGGCCGTAAGGACCCCCACTCCTTAGTGCATGTTGTGAGCCATGTTAGGTAACAGAGAAAGGCTTATTGCCGCAGATCAGGAAAACAAAGAGAAAAGAGTCCTCCTGTAGTAATAGGTGTCAACAGCTATATAGTCCCCCCCAGGGGAGATGCCTCCTATTGGCCAATTCGGTAAAGGTTAGGGGGTATGACCCACAGGTCCCTAGCCCCTGTGGGAAAGGGAGGGGGGGGCACTAAAAGCTCAGGAGTAGGGCAGGAAAAAGCTTTTTACCCTAGTTGTAGCTGCCCCCTGATGCGAGATGAGATTTGTTCCAGGAGATCTGCAAACGAATGTGCCCTTATTAAGGCCAAGAACTAATTGGCATCAGTATAGTTTGGGGAGCATAAAGTAATAAAAAGTTCTCTTCTGTTAAGGGGACGTTGCAACTGGTATAGGGTGCAAGGAGATATTAGCCGTTAAATGTCCCGCTACAGAGACTCCAGCAGATCATAGGTCAAGGCTGCACAGCCGGTCAAGTTGGTAGATATGGGCAATGAGGCACTAAAGGTTTATCTATTGGTTATTGTGTCAGCCGTACCGCAACATAAAAGAACCAGGCCTGATTAGGTGTATAATGTTTGCGTTATGACCTGCGCTTAGTTGTGAGTAGTTATTCAGTGCCAGCAGTCAAAGCAAAGTCAGTGTCTTCAGCTAATGATTTGCGCTTACAATGTTCCGGAGCGGAGCCCCGACCCTCCGGAACAGACTGGTGGGCCTTGACTGCGTGCACTTCTCGGGCACTTTGCCATCCAAGTGTTGGTTTTGAATTATGCCTTTGGGGGGATTAGGTGCACACCCCCGGCCTGGTCATGTAATAATATGTAGAAATTGTCTCACCCTGTCTCGTAGCTTGTCGGGTCACTGTGTCTCAGATTCAGGACAGGGGGCACCTTCTTCACCGCAGACGCCAGATGACGTCACCAGGCAATGGCGTGTTTTCGCGCCTTTTCGTATCGGTAACTAAGTGTGGCTTATAGATGTTTTAGGAGAGAAAGACAGAATAAGGGACTTCTGCAGCTCACCCTATGTCTCCGATTCTGGTCGCCTGCTTATCCGGTGTTCCGTACCCAGCCCAGGAGAGTTCGTGGGTTAAGGTGATAGTATGCTCTGCTCCCGCTTCTCCTGTGCTGAGATTCTCAGTCTGGAAAGCTGATGTTAGGTCTTTGAGTTGTTGTTGAGACCGGCTTCCCGCGGCTCTGCAGTGTCAATGAGCCAATAAAATGTAGAAAGGTTTGGGAAAAAAGTGACTTTTAATCCGTTTTTGAGAATAAGTATGCAGGAGCTCTGTAAACATGCGACCGCTCACAGCTCAGGCTAGCTCCGCCCCCCCGGGACAAAGGATTTTAACCCTTTTAAAATACCAGTTAGTTATTTAGAGAATGTAAAATATATGATGTGGCAAGGTTGGCACCAGTTTGCCATAAATAGCATTGGGCTGGGCCAGTCTAAGAACATGTCTATCCTATAAAGGGGCTCAGCACCTGTATATATCCACACAGAAATAAGTGGCCCAAAGGATTTTAACCCTTTCAAAATACCAGTTATTTATTCATAAAAGTTAAAATATATGAAGTGACAAGGTTGGCACCCGTTTGTTTGCAATAGAAACCGTTGGGCCAGTCTGAAAACATGTGGATTTTGTGAAGGGACTCACACCCTGTATAGTACATAAATCAGTGGCCCAAAGGAATTTAACCCTTTCAATATACAAATCACTTATTTAAAACATAACCAAAATTGTGCCATGTTGATCTGTTTACTGCAATATATCATGTTTTTGTATAAAATGTAAGCTTGTTTAGGTTTTGTGAAAGTCTATTTTTAAAATAAAAATAATTGTAGAGATTTTGTTTATACAGCTTTTGTTGGCAGATTGTAATCAGTTGCCCAATAAGAAGCCAACATCAGCTAAAAAGAAGCCAACTTCATCCTTGTGCACTTTTCTAAATACACTTCTCTGCAGCAGTGCAGACTTCGGCATATTCTCATAGCAACCAGTACACAACCCATTAGTGCAGCACCTCCCCGGGTCTCACGGCTCCTCCCCGCTGCAGCTGCCGCAGTGTTCACCTCCCCTCCAGGCCAGTGAGCTGGTGAAGGCCGAGTCTATCTGATTGCGTCAAACCAGCGTGGGGAGGGTGATTAGCAACTCGGATTGGTAGTGGGGAACAGTGCGTCTGCGGTAGGAGGAGTTATGGTGTGACCGTGGGATCTGAACGGCTTCCATTGCACTGACTGCGGCTCCCAGGGTCAGGAGGAGCACAGGTAATATTAGCTGGTACGGCATACGGGGTCAATGAGTACAAAGTGAGCTGTGTGTGAGTTACTAACCCTGACGTTATACATTCAATCTCTTGGGTGCCGGTGAGGGCCATACATCTCTCTGGCGGCAAGGAGTTAAAACACATGCGTGGTAAACTGATATCACACAACATAATAAGCTGTGCAGTGATTTGTACACAAACATTTGCAGTATATTACACTGAAAGCTAAGATGCCCCCAGTACTGCAGCTGCTGTGCTTGCTCCAGCCAATGGGGATAAAATAAACAAAGGGACTCGGTGCTAGAAAACAAAAGGCCACCAGCTTAACTGCAGGGAACTGTCACACACTAGCAGGGGCATCCTCATGTAGCACTGCACACAAATCTGAGCATGGTTCTGTGTTATTACTTCACTATGTTGGTTACATTTTCATATTTTTACAAGGGAACTGAAAGGTCAAATCAGTCTTTAGCATATTAGTCTTTCTGCTTTAAAGGGACATTCCAGTCAACATATAAATGCACTTAGATTTATTTCATCTTTTCAGAGGCGTAACTAGAAACCACAGGACCCAGGTGCAAGAATCTAAGAAGACCCCCCCCCCCCAAAAAAAAAAAGTGAATTTGATACATATATATATATATATATATTTTTTTTTTTTTTTACTTTTAACACAGAAAGTACATGTGAATCATGTCTACAAAAGGAGGTACCCTGTGCCCCCAGTCTGTGAGATGGTCTGACCCCCCATTACTGTATATAGTGACACTGTTTAACCCACCAGTACTGTATATAGTGAGTCAGCGACACAGTCTGTGAGATGGCTGGCCTGACCCTACCCGCCCCAGTACTTTATAAAGTGACCACAGTAGTCTGTGACATGATCCAGCCCCCCCGTACTGTATATAGTGGTACTGTATAGACTGACTGTTTACCCCCTGCCTCCCCCCCCCCCATGCTGTAGTAACAAGGTCTGTAATTTGCTGGTTCCACACACATACATGCATAAATACACACACAGTCAAAGTTTTTATTTTTTTAAGCTGGGCCCCCACCCTTGGGGGCCCAGTCACAATTGCGACCTCTGCACCCCCTGTAGTTTCGTCCCTGCATCTTTTAATAGAAACATATTTGCAATATAGATGTATTGGCAAAAATGCTTATAGTAAGAGTTATCACTGTTTTAGCGTTAACATTTTTCTCTGCACGTGAAGCATAGCTAGATATTGTCACTGCACATTTTAAATAATGCAGCTGCTCAGATCACCAGTGGGGCTTGTATCATGTCAGCAATTAACGAATTGAGTCATTACCAGATGGTGCAAGTGCTTTGTTTAAAATGCTGGTGCACGGTGCATACTTAAATACTCTTTTGAAACAGCTATAGTTTTTTTTTTTTTTTAGAAGCATTTTTGCTAATGCATATATATTACAAAATTGCTTCTGTTTAATACCAAAATGCACCCATGTGGTTTCCAATTTTTGCTGGAATATCCCTTTAACGCTGAACAATCCATTAGCAATAATAAGAGCATTTCAAGTACTACTTGACTTGTTTATATCTTTATTAGCCCCAGTCAAGTTAAAGGGACATGAAACTCAAAATGTTTTTTTTCATGAGTCGGATAAAGAATACAATTTTAAACAACATTCCAATTTACCTATATTATCTAATTTTCTTCATTTTTTTTAGATATCCTTTGTTGAAGTAATAACAATGCACATGGGTGAGCCAATCACATGAGGCATCTATGTGCAGCCACCATTCAGCAGCTACTGAGCTTATTTAGATAAGTTTTTAACAAATGATATCAAGAGAATGAAGCAAATTAGATAATAGAAGTAAATTGGAAAGTTGTTTAAAATTGCATGTTCTTTCTAAATCACAAAAGCAAAAAAAATTAGGTTTCATGTCCCTTTAAGTTTAATGTTGTTTTTTGTTTTTTTTGTATGGTAGTTTGAGACTTGGAATTTTCAGTATCTAAAAAAAACTACTAACTTTGATTTCAATGTCAAGATGAGCTAAATTACTTTTAAATTATTGTACTTTGACGTTGTAGTCTTTTACTTACGGTTTTAACATTATCATTTAAATAAGAACATTTACATTGTACATTGACATGCCCTATGATGTTGTTTGTTTATAGCTGAAGTTTTTAACCAGTATGCTATGCCTTAAAAGGATATGAAACCCAAACATTTTCTTTTGTGTTTCAGACAGAGTATACCATTTAAAGTTTCCAATTTTCTTCTATTATGAAATTGGCTCCGTTCCCATGAAGAGATAACTAGGTAGGCAGGCAGCTGTAGCACTACATAACAGGAAATAGTGCTTCTATCTAGTGCTCTGGCAAATGGATAACATTCTTTCAAAAACATATAGTGCTCCAGAAATGGGCCGGTGTTCTGTCGAGAACTCCAATATGACGTCACTTCCGGCTGCAGATTACACTAATTGCCTCCATTGTTCATGTGAGCGCACACCCGATATTTTTCATCTGAAAAGAGGCGGACCCTTGGGGAGAACTTATCTAATTCTCCAATAAAAGCCAGTGCGCATGCAGAATATTTTGACGCTAAAAAAAGCCAGACCCTTGAGAATAACTTATCGAGTGCTCCAAGCCTGCGTGCATGTGGGCCTTTTCTTCGAAATCTGACACATAATGTGTAAACACCGGGTCCGACTGTTTCTCACGAGCTTTACCCTCAGGCCGAGCTTGTTACTTTATTCTGCTGCAAAACTTCTGAGCACACACAATATTTATTATCAGTGATTTGGTTATTTCTCTAAGCTACTTCGTTTTTGCAAACGTCCATGTTTTGAGCTAATTTTACTCAAATTACACACAATTACAATAAGGAAATCAAATACAATTGATACTTGCTGTGTTTTTACTGTTTTACAATATGTTTTATTAAAATTGTATTCTTCTGCATTAAAAAGGAAATAACTGTTGATAATATAACAATAAATATTGTGTGCGCTCAGCTATCGCAGATGAATATTGTAACAAGCGAAAACTTAGCTTGGCCTGAGGGTAAAGCTCGTGAGAAACGGACGTACCCGGTGTTTACACATTATGTGTCAGATTTCTAAGAAAATGCGCACACAGGCTGTTCTTGGAGCACTCTGTTGTTCTCAAGGGTCTGGCTTTTTTTTAGCGTCATAAAATATTCCGCATGTGCACTGGCTTTTATTGAAGAATTCGATAAGTTCTCCCCAAGGGTTCGCCTCTTTTCAGATGAAAGATCTCGGGTGCGGGCTCGCATGCGCAATGGAGGCAATTAGTGTAATTTGCAGCTGGAAGTGACATCATATTGAAGTTCTCGATGAATTGGAGTTCTCAACAGAACACCGGCTCTTTAAGTATAAGTCACTGCTTTTCAACAAAAGATACCAATAGAACAAAGAAATTAATAATAGAAGTAAATTAGAAAGTTGTTTAAATGGCATGCTCTATCTGAATCATGAAATAATTTTTGGGGGGTTATTGTGCACATACGCAGTTCTCACCAGTAATGTAATGCAGTGTTCTTCACAGGACCTTTTTAGCGGGTGCACCACCCAGCTGATTTTTACTGACAACCCGGCTAAAATTTTAGCCGATATTAAGATAAAATTAGCCAGTATTAAAAATGTTCAAATTATCATTAGAGACAGTCTAGTTAAACATTAAACTTTCATGATTCAGCTAGGGCATGCTATTTTAAACAACTTTCCATTTTACTTTTTTTCATCAAATTTGTTTTGTTCTCTTGGTATTCTTTGTTGAAAGCTAAACCTCGATAGACTCATATGCTAATTTCTAAGCCTTGAAGGCCACCTGTTATCTCAGGCATTTTGACAGTTTTTTACAGCTAGACAGTGCTAGTTCACGTGAGACATATGATAACATTGTGCTCACTCCCGTGGAGTTACCTAGGAGTCAGCATTGGTTGGCTAAAATGCAAGTCTGTCAAAAGACCTGAAATAAGGGGACAGTCTGCAGAGGCTTAGATACAAGGTAATCACATAGATAAAAAGTATAATATTATTATTATTATTATAACCGTGTTGGTTATGCGAACCTGGGAAATGGGTAATAAAGGGATTATCTTTTTAAACAATTAAACATCTGGAGTAGACTATCGCTTTAAATAATTTTATGTTAAATTAATCTCTGCTTTGGATAGCTGAAAATTATGATATAATAGAAAATATTACACTGCCGCCACCCGGCTACTTTCATATTGCCATCCAGCTCACAACATTTTCTGTGGAGAACACTAATGCATTTGCAATTAACTAGTCATAAGAACTGATACTTTTTGCATAAGTGCATCAATTCAAGTATATTATGTCTGTAAATGTGGTATTTCATGCAATTTCTTTCATCTTCCAAGTGTGCTATGTGAGGTTGGGAATTATTAGTCTTTAGTATATCTTATTTTTGTACTAGTTGTACCTACAGAGAATCCAGTTTTAGCATGTCGCCGTTCACAATTCTAGATTTGCTTAGAGTGTAGCTTTAGTTTCACTTCCCATATATGCAATTTACTTATATATTAGCTTCTTTTTTCATTTATCAAGCAGCATTTGCAGCTTGTGAGACCTTACGGTGCAGGCTTACATGAGGTTTAGTTGTCAGTATGATTGGAGAGTGCTAGGAAATGAGTAGTGCTCACTGAACACCTTGCATGTGATGCATTTCTTGAAAGACCAGGCATAGTGCCTCTAACTGAAAGTTATGACAGTATCTGTTCTCCTATTCTTGGGTTAAGAATTAGGTACCCAACAAGGTGAAATCCTTGTAGTTATAGGTGTGGGTGGGGCAAAAGTACAGGGGGTGCAGGGGTCGCAACTGCGACTGGGCCCCTGAGGGTGGGGGCCCAGCTTAAAAAAAAAACAAAAAAAAAACGTTGACCTGCCACTGCCTGCACTGATATCATGTAAGTGTGACATGATGCCTCACTAGTGTCTCTGACTACAGGGGTTAGTGTTTCTGTTTTACCCATTGGTGTATGTATGTGTCACCCTTTCACTGCCAAATGCGATCAAATAAAAAAAATTGTTCCCTTTTTCACAAATTTTTTTCACAAACTTTAGGTTTCTCACTGAAATTATTTACAAACAACTTGTGCAATTATGGCGTAAATGGTTGTAAATGCTTCTCTGGGATCCCCTTTGTTCAGAAATAGCAGATATATATGGCTTTGGCATTGCTTTTTGGTAATTAGAAGGCCGCTAAATGCCACTGTGCACCACACGTGTATTATGCCCAGCAGTGAAGGGGTTAATTAGGGAGCTTCTATGGTTAATTTTAGCTTTAGTGTAGTAGACAACCCCAAGTATTGATCTAGGCCCATTTTGGTATATTTCATGCCACCATTTCACCGCCAAATGTGATCAAATTAAAAAAACGTAAATGTTTTCACAACTTTAGGTTTCTCACTGAAATTATTTACAAACAGGTTGTGCATTTATGGCACTGATGGTTTGTAAATGCTTCTCTGGGATCCCCTTTGTTCAGCAATAGCAGACATATATGGATTTGGCGTTGCATTTTAGTAATTAGAATTCTGCTAAATGCTGCTGCGCACCACACGTGTATTATGCCCAGCAGTGAAGGGGTTAATTAGAGAGCTTGTAGGGAGTTTGTGGGGTTAATTTTAGCTTTAGTGTAGTAGACAACCCAAAGTATTGATCTAGGCCCATTTTGGTATATTTCATGCCACCATTTCACTGCCAAATGCGATCAAATAAAAAAAAAAATTGTTCACTTTTTCACAAACTTTAGGTTTCTCACTGAAATTATTTACAAACAACGTGTGCAATTATGGCACCAATGGTTGTAAATGCTTCTCTGGGATCCCCTTTGTTCAGAAATAGCAGACATATATGGCTTTGGCATTGCTTTTTGGTAATTAGGGGTTAATTGGGTAGCTTGTAGGGAGGTTGCAGCGTTATTTTTAGCTTTAGTGTAGAGATCAGCCTCCCACCTGACACATCGCACCCCCGATCCCTCCCAAACGGCTCCCTTCCCTCCCCGCCATCTTAAGTACTGGCAGAAAGTCTGCCAGTACTAAAATAAAAAAGTATCTTTGACTTTATTTTAATTTTTTTTGCATATTTACATATGCTGCTCTGTAGGGTCCCCCCTTAGCCCCCAAACAGCTCTCCAACCACCCCCTCTGCCTTATTGGGAACCATCTTGGGTACTGGGAGCTGGGGTTTTTTTTGTTATGTTTTTTCTATAGTGTAGCTTCCTACCCCCTGCCTGATCGTTTATAATAATAAAAAATAAAAAAAACTTGCCTTACCCCCCCCCCCCCCTTTTTCCCACTGTAAACAACAAATTTGCCGTAGTGTAGCGGTTCCCACGATCCCACCCCCTCAACGTCATAGGGCCCATCGATGGCTGTCCACCCGCCTCTCACGTCGGTTCCCACCCACCGATACCGGCGATTGATGTCCGGTACAGAGAGGGCCACAGAGTCTATATCGAGGCATCACTGCAATAACCGGAAAGCGGCTGGAAGCGATCAGGATCCACCGCTCGGTCGTTAACTGTATTTTTTTAGAGGACGTACGTCGTCGGTCATTAAGGGGTTAAAGGGACAGTATACACCAATTTTCATATTTATTCAGTGGAGTCAAAACAGAGAATTTGACTTAAAAAGATGCACTTGGATAGCACTTCTGTCTCCCCTTATATTATGGACATCATATTATGAGGGATAATGAGATTAGTATTGGTTTAAAACATAACTTTTAATTCAATTATAAATAATAAAATAAAATGTGTGAAGTTAAAAACACAAATAGGATTAAAACTTGCATGATCACAATTTATGTGGAGCCATTGCAGGTGGTTAGGTGATCACTTTGGGAAGATATCCGTGTAATTTCCCAAAACTGAGTGACTATGGGATAAACTGTGATTCCTGAAACTTAATAAATTTAGGATGAAGGGTTGATCAACAATACAGCCTTTCACAGTTTTATCTGGATACTCTATCTTGGTAATAGTGTGGTGTAGTGTTCCCGTTGGGACCAAAAAATTGTTCTGGTTGAGCGTCAATTATATTGTTTATTGTTGAACAATTCGGTATGCACTTGTATGGTATAAACCAGTTGGATTTGAATGTAGAGATCAAAGTGTCTCAAACGCTGACGTAAAGACAGTGCACACACTTCAGGCAAATAGAGTATGTATTATTATATGTTAATGTGCAACATTGTCTGTTCATAGAGTGTTTCTAAACTAGTAAACTGAGTTTCTGAGTCGTGAATGTTGCAATATTGCTGATTAATTTTGAGTGGTTGAAATTCTTTTTGCGTAAAACTCAAAATTGCGTAAATACAGTAAAAGACATTAAAGGGAGACTGAGCCTATTTTTTTTTTTTTATTTTCATTATTCAGATACAGCAGGCAACTTTCTAATTTACTCCTATTAATTTTTCTTCGCTTTGTTGGTATCTTTATTTGAAAAAGCAGGGATGTAAGCTTACGAGTCGGCCCATCTTTGGTTCAGCACCTGGGTACAGCTTGCTGATTGGTGCCTAAATGTACCTACCAATCAGCAAGCGCTATCCAGGTTGCTGAACCAAAAAAGGGCCGGCTCGTAAGCTTACATCCCTGCTTTTTCAAATGAAGATACCAAGATAACAAAGAAAAATTAATAGGAGTAAATTAGAAAGTTACTTAAAATTGCATGCTCTTTCTGAATAATAGAAACAATTTGGGTTCAGTATCCCTTTAAAGGACCAGTCAACACTGTAGATTTGCATAATCAACAAATGCATGATAAGACAATGCAATAGCACTTAGTCTGAACTTCAAATGAGTAGTAGATTTTTGTTAAATAAATTGCAAAGTTATGTCTATTTCCACTCCCCCTGTATCATGTGACAGTCATCAGCCAATCACAAATGTATATACGTATATGCTTTGAATTCTTGCACATGCTCAGTAAGAGTTGGTGACTCAAAAAGTATAAATATAAAAAGTCTGTGCACATTTTGTTAATGGAAGTAAATTGGAAAGTTGTTTAAAATTGCATGCTGTAGGTGGAGCAATCCCTCCTCCCTGGAGCTGTTCTACTTTCTGACCTACCTTGGATCCCGGCACATGTTCGTAAAACTCTGCGGATTGATCATCCCCTTATTCTGAACACCCTGGTACATTGGGATAACAGAAAAAACATGGAGTCTATTGCTCCACACCCCTCCCCCCTTTATAAGATACGAAATATTCTAATTTCCATGCCTGAGACACATGTGGGTAGCTGGTCTGAGGCTGCTAATGAGCCTATCGCGTCTTTATATAATGGGGACTCTCTATTATCTTTCGAAGAGGTAAAGACTAAGCTCTCCATACCCTCATATCTGAACTTTGAATTTATTAGACTGGCAAGCATCCTCAGGGCTTGGGGGCTATCGGGTCAATCCACAAGACCTCCCACTAGATGGGAACAGAGATGGAGTCTGGGCAAGCTACTTAAAGGCTCTCTTTCATTCCACTATAATTTAATGGTGGCGCCCTTACAACCAGCTAAGCATAGTCAGTACAAAGCTTGGGAAAAGGAACTCAACATTAATATTGAGACCACAATATGGCTCAACGAGCTCACCAGTGCTAGGAAAATTTTACATAGCGCAACTTTATGGGAGCTTTATTACAAAATAACCACCAGGTGGCACCTTGTGCCGGTCACACTGAATAAATATTATCGATAGACCTCCCCCCTATGTTGGCGGAATTGCGGTTGCTTAGGTACGCAGGTCCACATTTGGTGGGATTGCCCTATAATTGGGGGTATCTGGGGATTTGTATTTGACGCTCTTAGGATGCTAGGCATATCATTGACCTCAACCCCTTCAGTGGGCCACCTGCATCACCAACTTCCAACTATGTCTGATGCTGACAAACATCTCACCATATATGTCCTGATGGCTACTAAACTGGCTATTGCCAGGGATTGGAAACAAACTTCCTCTCCTACACCCAAGAAAATATTTGCTATAATTGATCATATTAGACAGATGGAAGAGTTTGCATTTAGACAGTCTAACAAACTAGAACTATACCTTGAGATTTGGAATAAATGGAAAGAGGCGCAGGCCTCGTAGACATCGGGGAAACATATAGTACAAGATCACTTACATGAACTCTATGGGTGTAAACCCTCCCTCTCTCTATAGGGGTTTTTCCCTATTTTTTTTTTTTTCTCTCTCCTTCTCCTATTTCCTAACCTCCTCCTCTTCTTCTTTCCCTGTGCCCCCTTCCCCTCTGCCCCTTATTACCCTTAAACACCCAAGCATTTAGCATTTCTCTATACAAACATGCCAATTTTATTCAAACATGTATACTCACTCTCCTTGATTGATAAACTGCATATAGTGTCAAGTGGGATACGAACCTATTGTGAGGAGATATTCAATCGATCTAGGTTGCGCTGGTTGTTCAGAGTGTAAGATACTAGTTTAACGTTTGTTTCTATATTCTCTCATATACATATGTATCTAATATATATACGAAAAGAAAAATGAGGAAATAATGTATGTATATATGCCTTTGCCTCGCGATGAACAGTACCTTGTTTTTTTTTGTTTTTTTTTATAGTATGCCATATATACTAATATAATTGTTACATGATGTTACTAAAATCCTATGTCCTAACGAAAATTGTGCTATACAACTGTTTAGCCTGTGTAACTCCTACACATATGTTTTGTTCTCGCTGTTAAAGTTTTTTCATTGTTCCTCAATAAAAAAACTATTAAAAAAAAAAAAAAAAATTGCATGCTGTATCTGAATCATGAAGTTTATTTTGACTTGAGTGTCCCTTTAAGCTGACTCTTGGGCTCACAATATATTTTCAATGTGCTCTATTGAACCGTTGCACTATGAATATTAAATGCAAAAAAAATATGTATTTTTTTGCCCATTGTAATAGTTTTGTATATTTCCCATATCCGAGTATGTGTAAGCAAGCATAGACTGCTATTACATTTTAATGAGCAGCACTGTATACGCTCACAATATAACTCGAGTAGATTATTTAAATATAAGAGACCGTCTATAGTTGCTGCGGTGCTGATGTTGTGCGTTTGTCCAGATATTATCTTAAATTATGGATATAGGGAAATATTGAGTAAGCACAGATCCCTGCGTTGTTCAAGTGGTTTTTGAATAATTCACATAAATTATGTTTACAAGTGCAAATGTGATGAGATCTTATTGTTTGCTTTGCCCTCAGTATCAGTTGATTTCACCAGAGCGTGATTGAATATAGTATACTGATCCTTATTTACTTTGGTTAAGTCTCAACATAAATTGGTATACACTTCACCATATATGTATACTTCAACCTTTAAATGATGTAGTATCGTTTAGTAGCTATACTTGGCGTAAATATATCTAGGTGAAATATAATCACATGGGTTTATCACAAAATAATTTTGAACAGATATTATTTGAACCACTTGAGTTTTATCACATTGATATCCTTTAAAGCCTTTATTAGTTGACTTTTGGGCTCCTAATATGTTCCAGATCTGTTTATTTTTTTTACTTGTTGGCACAAAATCAATATCATACTTTGTCGCTATGCACCACTGTGTCTACTAGTAATCTGTTGGGAGTGAATGAAATAAGTGACTAAATCAGTTTATAGTTACTTCCGTTATATTAGTGCACATTTTCTCTTGGCTTGATCTGCAGTAATGGCTGCTTGCGTGTATATAGGCAGGCTCTGACACGTTGATTGCTTGTTCTATGTCCACACCGCGGGGATATGATTCTTTAAGTTATGTGCTTTAAATAAAGATGGATTCCATCGTTACATAGTTTAATACACCACAAATAGTTCTAGCTCTATTGTATCAAGTATTTATCACCCTGTTTGTATGGTTCCACTTTAAAATAATAAAGTATACCGTGACTGCCGTAATGGTGTTCCGCTATAAAGTGAAATATTAACCCTTACAATTTTACCAAGTGCAGATTTGGAAAAAATATTTGAAGTATTAGCATTGAATCCTATTGCTAACTTAAAAAGATAAGGTGTTGGACATCATTTAAGATAATATCTGGACAAACGCACAACATTAGCACCGCAGCAACTATAGACTGTCTCTTTTATTTAAATCATCTACTCGAGTCATATTGCAAGCATATACAGTGCTGCTCATAATTAAAATGTAATTAAGCGGTCTATGCTTGTTTACATATACTCAGATACGGTAAATTTACAAAACTATTAATTACAAAGTGTAAAAAAATACATATTTTTTTGTTGCATTTAATATTTATAGCGCAACGGTTCAATAGAGCATATTGAAAATATATTGTGAGCCCAAAAGTCAGCTTAAAGTAAAGGTAAACTTTAGCGGTATTGAAAGCCTCTAAGCATTCTAATACTCAATAACAACGTAGTCACTAACTTTATTTTTATGCTATACTATAGATAAAATCTAATGTTTATTTTTCCTACCGTTTATTTGCCAACTCCGCCCTTATGCCACTTCTGTGTTTCTCTTTTTCATGTCAGAGAGCGGTCCCACCCGCTCTCTACGTCAGGTGAAAGCGCGTTCACGAAGTAGATTTAGTCTGCGCATGCGCAACTTGCTGGCGATGCAAAGTATTCATTGATCAAAAGTATTGATGCAATGCTTATTCTGAAAAAGCTAATTGGATGTTAATATAGATCTACACTGTCAATTAACTATTCCAAAATGGCGGGCAGAGGAAAGATTTGTGTTGGGCAATTACTTGTAAGGTAGAAATAGAAGTAATTAGGATAATAACGATGAATGAAACTTATGCTTATTTTTTATTCTATGTAAGATAGCATTAACTAGTGGGCTTAACTTTACCTTACCTTTTAATTGCTTAATGTCTTTTACTGTATTTACGCAATTTTGAGTTTTACGCAAAATAATTCAACCACTCAAAATTAAATAGCAATAGTGCAACATTCACGACTCAGAGACTCAGTTTACTAGTTTAGAAACACTCTATGAACAGACATAATGTTGCACATTAACATATAATGATACATACTCTATTTTCCTGAAGTGCGTGCACACTGTCTTTTTGTCAGTGTTTATATGACACTTTGATCGCTACATTTAAATCCAACTGGTTTATACCACACAAGTGCATACAGAATTGTTCAACAGTAAACAATATAATTGACGCCCAACGAGAACCATTTTTTTGTCCCAACGGGAACGCTACACCACACTATTACCAAGATAGAGTATCCAGATAAAACTGTGAAAGGCTGTATGTTGATCAACCCTTCATCCTAAATTTATTAAAGGGACATTAAACCCATTTTTTTTCCTTACATGATTCAGATAGAACATACAATTTTAAGCAACTTTCTAATTTATTTCTAGTGTAAGTTTTTTTTTTTCTCCGTTCTCTTGATATCTTTATTTAAAAAGAAAGGAATGTGATGCATAGGAGCCTGCCCATTTTTGGTTGAGAACCTAGGTTATGCTTGCTTATTGGTGGGTAAATGTCAGCCTCCAATAAGCAAGCACTACCCATAGTAGTGCTGAATCTAAAATGGGCTGGCTGCTAAGATTAACATTCCTGTTTTGTAAAATAAAGATTGCAAGAGAACGAAGAAAAATTGATAATATGAGTAAATTAGAAAGTTGATTAAAATGCCATGCTTTATCTGAATCATGAAAGATATTTTTTTTTTTTTGGTACAGTTTACACTGATACCTTCCCAAAGTGATCACCTAACCACCTGCAATACCTCCACATAATTGTGATCATGCAAGTTTTAATCCTATTTGTGTTTTTAACTTCACACATTTTGTTATTTATAATTGTATTACAAGTTATGTTTTTTAAACCAATACCAAGCTCATTATCACTCATAATATGATGTCCATAATATAAGGGGAGACAGACATGCTATCCAAGTGCATCTTTTTTTGTAAAATTCTCTGTTTTGACTCCACTGTATATAAATTTCATACTCTAGCCGGAAGGTAAATGACAATTAAAACCAGATAAGGCATTCCTATTCTATTTATGTAGTGCTATTATAACTCTGTCATCAATTTTCATATAACTGCACTTAGACACTACTATAAAGAATAATATGCACAGATACTGATATAAAAATCCAGTATAAAACCGTTTAAAAGCTTACTTAGAAGCTCCCAGTTTAGCTCTGTTGAAAAGATAGCTGGTAAGCCCAGTGCAAGTGGGAAATAAGACCCCCCCCTTCTTTTGCATATGAAAAGACCCCTTACACAAACAGAAGCAAGCTGGAGTAGGTATCTGTCAGTATTCTCCTAAAACTTTGGGGCTTGCTTAGGAGTCTGAAAATAAGAGCAATGTTATTTAAAAATAAGCAAAACTGAGGGGCGGAGCTAGCCAGTGCCCAAAATGGTCGCAGGTGTTTAGAGCTCCGAAGTTAGGTCGGCTCTATCGCAGTATAAGCCCTAAGAAAATGTGAGTCTGGGGCAAAGAATACCGGCACTCGATCCCTGACACCTCCTAGCACTCCCGGTAACTGCCGTTAGGACCCGGGAGAACAGAGGACTTAGCCACAGCCCAGCGCGGCCTCCCGCGGCTTCTTTGTGGCCTAATTGTACCTAAGCAGTAAGCCCACGCACATGCTTTAAGGGCTGCCACAGGAGTACATCAGCTCAATTCCCCCCTCATCGTGCAACAGAGGATTGCATCTATCAGCCGATGACCAGGTGGAAGTGGGTTATCGCACAGCACGGGACTCGCAGGGTAAGTGAGAAGGGGCGGCCTGCAGTGAAACAATGCATCGCAGCGTGGCAGGCGTTATGGGCTAACCCCTCACAGACCATAAACTATGCCCGCATAAAGAGATATAAGACCCGCTTGTGAAGCACCCCACTTGGCTACAGCATAAATAACCACATGGCCTAAGTACAACCTACATACCACCTTATATGAGATCCGCTATCCCTGCTTAGACTGTGCCCCACTAAAGAGCCTTTACGTACATCAAGCAGTTACCCCCACAGGAAAAGCATATTACTCGCAGAGGAAGCCTCATATACAGACTTACCCTTTTTCACCAGGGACAAAATTGCGTATAGTTACAGCTGCTCCCTTACGCATCAGCGCTCTCACACAGGGGCAGAATTTTCTCTCAATATGGCAACAAAAAGGGCCCCCAGGGCCGACAAGACGAGTAAGAGCAGCTCCTCTGTAACCCCCACAGTACACAACTTTTTCAAAGCGGTGGAGTTGGCTACAACTGAGCAAGCTGATGATAACATGAAAGTGCCATCTCCACCCCCAGACCTTGCACATGAAGGGACCCCAGAGAAAATAACTAAAGCAGACCTACAGACCCTCCCTTCAAAAGAGGACTTTAATAAATTCATAGGACAAGTCAGCTCTATGATAAAAACCAGTCTATCTGAGGTCAGGAGGGAGATTAGTGAAATTTGGCTCCAGAATAGCTCAAATAGAGGAAGATGCGGAACACACAGACAGAATATTAGACGACCAGATCCGCCATGTGACACAACACTCCACTATCATAAGTCAACTGCAGGACCAGGTGGAAGACCTGGATAACAGGGGGCGGCGTCAGAACATCAGAATTAGGGGGGTCCCTGAGCACATCAAGACCTCAGAACTCCTCCCATATCTACAAGTCCTATTCAATACCCTGATGGACAATGACGAGGCAGTGGAATACCCTCTAGACCGCTACCACAGAGCTCTGAGACCCCCCCCAAAAGATTCAGCCCCCCCTAGGGACATTGTAATTAAATTCACAAGCTTTAGGGACAAAGAACATCCTTTCAGCTGCCAGAAAAAAATCCCCCATTTCACATAATGGGTGCACCTTACAAGTTTATGCAGACCTCAGCCAGCTGACCCTGGGTAAAAGAAGGGAGGCCAGGTATCTCACACTACACCTAAGAGATCTCGGGATCCCCTATAGATGGGGTTTCCCCTTTATTTTAAGAGTGTTGAAGGTCAATACCACTGCGGTTTACAGGACAGCGGAGGATCTGGAGGACTTTTGCTCGCTCCTTAAAATTCCGAAACCCAGCCTTCCAGCCCTTCAGGAGAGCCCAAAGGAACAGCGCACATCAAACTCACGGAGACAGGATTGGACTCAGGTCCCCTACAGGAGGAAAAACAGACCATCAGCAAAGAATCCTGATAACCAGGAGGTGACCACTTGACTCGTGGAACTTTTCTGGCAGTAGCATTTTGCCGCATCAGGCCCGCAGTTTGGCGAGGCTTTCTCCCTCTTTTATCGTGTCCCTCACTGGACTTATGAAGGGAGGACATGAAAGAACTTTCACCGTTTTCCTTACCTTTTACACTACTGGAATATGTAAAGTATAGTTTTTACTTATATACTTTAAGTTTGGTTGTTATACAAAATGTACGCTCAAACAATGTTAGGTTGTTCTGTTTTTTATAGCCATTGGGGGGTGTAGTATGCCAGAAAGAGAAATAAATACTTGGCTTAGTTTTATGCAATAGGGGTACTGATGCAGTTAAATGTAAATGACGCCATAAGGCTATGTTACTACATCTAAGACAAGGTAACTGGAACATTAGTCCCAAGAAACTAAGACTATATTGCCGACCTGCTACCACAAGGTGTAGCAGTTACTTATTCCCCTCAACCTCTAGTTAGTCACCAGAGGCATAGGATGCTTCTAGTTAGTGCTCAAGTTTTACAGTTAAAACATGTTTATGTTTGTATGGTTTTTGTTAATTGTGCATCTTGCCATTGCAGATATACTCTTTTCAACCCTTCCCCTTTGGACTCTCCGCCCCATATCCCTCATCCCTGGCCTGGCCGGAGCCACAGACCCCACACAACGGTTCACTGTCAGGTAATCCATTCAATCACCACACTTCACTGTAACTCAGCCACCACACCCATCAGACCACAATCATGTCTAATGCTCCACTCACATAGCAGAATAGTATGGCTTCGTTAGGAAACCAGAGAACCCTCCACGCGGGACAACACCGCATTAAACTTGTCTCTCAAAACACAAAGGGACTGAATTCCCCCACAAAGCGGTCCGTCGCGCTCTCTTGCTTTAAAAAGGCCAGAGCGGATTTGGTTTTCGTGCAGGAAACACACTTTTCGAGGGACAACTCCCCCAGGTTCACAAATAGGGATTACCCTACTACATATTTAGCTTCGCAAACAGATAAACGGGGGGGGAGTGGGAATCCTGATCCATAGGTCATTGCCGTTACAGCTGTCCCCTTTGGAGGCGAACACTGGTGGTAGATGGCTTATCCTCATTGGCCTCCTATATAACCGACCAATTACTTTGGTCAATGTATATGCCCCAAACCTGAAACGGGCTCAATTTTTAAAAAAGATAACAAACAAGATACTGCAGGTCCAGAAAGGATCATTAATTATAGCTGGCGACTGTAATGTGGCACTGGAGCCGGAAGTAGACTGTTCCCAGGGTCGAGGCAGCATCCCCATTAAAACCCTCCAAGACATCAGATCATTCACTCATAAACTTGCCCTGATAGATATATGGAGGGTTAAGCACCCGAGCCAGCGAAACTATACTTTCTTCTCTAACCCTCACAAGCGCTATTCGCGCATTGATTACATCTTCACAGATCAAAGCACCTATAGTTTAGTGAAAGACGCTGATATTGAGCCCACTAGTTGGTCAGATCACGCTGCAGTGTCAGCAACCTTAAATTGGTCTGATAAACCCCTAACCCCCTATACATGGAGATTAGACGAATCCCTGTTAAAAAAACCATTTTTTTCTAAACATATAGCAGAAAGGATAAAAGAATATTTCGCTCTCAATAGCACCCCAGATATTTCCCCGCACACACTATGGGAAGCCCACAAATGTGTCATTAGGGGGGAAATGATCAAACATAAGGCAGGTCTGACTAAGCGGTACCGGGAAACCTATAACTGTATGATACAAAAGATCAGAGAGATGGAACAACGCCACAGGGTATCCCCGATGGATGGGTCCATAACAGACGAGCTCAGAAAGGCCAGAAACGAACTAAATAGCCTAATATATAAAGAAGCCCAATCTAAAGCGCTATACCTTAAGAAAATGTATCTAGCCAACTCCAATAAGATAGGGCCTTCCCTGGCGAGATCCCTTAGGGAGCAGAAGCTTAACTCGTATGTACACAGCATAACTGACTCTGCCGGCCACCAAGCCTTAGGCAGCCACCAAATCGTAGAACAATTCAGAGCGTATTATAGCAAACTATATAACCTGCCGCAACCGCCACTAGCAGCGAATCCTATGGCGCGAGAACAATACATAGCGGAGGCTGACCTCCCGGCCCTCTCAGCAGAACAATCGCAGAAACTAGAAGCTCCCATCACGTCCTCAGAAGTACTCTTAGCAATAAAATCCCTTCCCCCACGCAAAAGCCCTGGCCCTGACGGGTTTACAAACTTATACTACAAAAATTATAGACAGCTCTTGGCCCCGCACTTAACATCCATGTTTACAGCAATAGACACAAAACAATCTTGGCCCAAGTGTAACTTAGAAGCTCATATCATAGTCCTGCCAAAGGCGGATAGGGACCCCCAAAAAGTAGAGAATTATAGGCCTATATCTTTGCTCAATTCTGATATTAAGATTTATGCAAAAATTTTAGCAACCCGCCTGAATTCAATTCTCCCTCAAATAATCCATGTAGACCAGACGGGGTTTATCCCAGGGAGGGAGGCGCGGGATAACACCATTAGGGTAATCCAACTAATAGAGCACGCCAGCCGGTCGGAAACTCCTTCTATATTAATATCCACTGACGCGGAGAAAGCTTTCGACCGGCTGGACTGGCAGTTTCTGCGCTCGTGCCTGTCTGCTTTGGCGACCTAATGACCAGTAGAATCCTTAGTTTATATACCCAACCTTCAGCGAAAATAAAGGCTAATGATGTTCTATCTGATAGCTTTGGAATCGGTAACGGCACGAGGCAGGGTTGTCCCCTGTCCCCGCTCCTCTTTGCCATATCCATGGAGGTGCTGGCCTCTCATATCCGACGCAACCCCAGAATAACAGGCATAACATTGGGCCCTAACACCTATAAGCTAACCCTTTACGCGGATGATGTCCTTGTACTCTTGACATCCCCAAGCACATCACTTACTTACTAGAAGAATTTGATCGTTTTAGTGCACATACAAATTTCCTTATTAATGCGCAGAAGTCCTAAACATTAACTTAAAAAAACAATCTTACGAAGCCCTACGCCTCTGTTGCCCATATAAGCTTAACCATGACAAACTAAAGTACTTAGGGATACAGCTCACGCCAACATGCAACAAACTATTTAAGCACAATTACATTCCTCTCATGCACAAACTCAAAAAGGAACTTGACAATTGGCAACATAAACCAATCTCGTGGTGGGGCCGGATACAGGCTGTCAAGATGACTGCCCTCCCGCAGATTCTCTATATATTACAAACTGTACCAATACACTTACCCCATACTTACATAAGCCAAATACAGATAATGCTAAACTCCTTCATTTGGGGAAATATTAAACCGCGTATTAGCAGGAAACTCATCACAGCCCCACTGGGAGAGGGAGGACTGGGAGTCCCGTCAATACTGGCATACCACCAGGCTGTAGTTATGCAGAGGGTAATTGAATGGCACAATACAACAAACACTAAGGCTTGGGCATCCATTGACTCTCTTTCCTCTTAAAGACACCAAGTATTGGCCCACTTAGCTGGGTTAAAAACACGGCCAGACCCCCTGTGGTGGGGCAATCCCTGCTCTATGGCCATTTATTTAGAACTTGGGACAGGATCCGCTCCAAAATAAAAGGCATTTCGTCCCCCATCTCCCCAATGTCACCAATATCATATAATGCAGAGTTTGTGGGGGGCTTATTGGCAGAGAAACCTAACCTGGCGGGAGGAGAACACACAACACCATTTGTTAACCTGGTATCTAACAACAAATTAAAGACCCGCACACAACTCACAGAAACGGCGGGCGGAGCTTTCTCGGGATGGCTCAAATATGCACAGCTCACACACCTACTAAATATATCACCCCATAGGGACAGTTTACTTAGAAACCTAACACAATATGAAAGGCTTTGCCTGATCGGTATTACACCCCGCGGCTCCCTGTCAATGTCCAAAAAAATGCTCGACGCGGCACTTACGCCGAAACTTCCTTCGTGTAGATTGCACTGGCAGAGAGAACTAGGCACAGAATTTTCAGAGGAGCAATGGCAGGTTATCCTACTCCACACAGCTAAGTCTTCCTCATTGCCCAGGTCCCTGGAGCTTAACCACAAAGTCCTTTTCCGCTGGTACCTCACACCAGAGAGAATAAGGCAAATCTATCCGGGCGCGGGGGTGACCTGCTGGAGAGGATGTGGATCCGCTGGATCGATGTCCCATATCTGGTGGCAATGCGCCTCTATATCCCCATTTTGGAGGAGAGTAGAGATGGCCCTTAGGGAACTACTGGGGGCATCATTTCATTTATCACCTTCCCTTGCCCTTTTAAATCTAAAACCGGAAAAAATATAAATGGAAATGAACACAAATCAGTTTAAATAGCGCCAGGGCCCTGGTTGCTCGACACTGGAGATCTGCACGCATCCCTGAGATACAGGAATGGATCTCCCTCACCTCAGAACTTTTAGCTGCGGAGGAGTACTCCTATTATCGGACCGGCAACTTAACTTTTTTCCACAATGTCCAGTTTTACTGGGACTGCCTTTCCAAAACCCTCCAGTCACCAGAGGTCCCCGTTTTTTCGGACACGCTGTAACTTAATAGGGCGCCCCGGCCGGGCATTCCCTCCCCTCTCCTCTTCCCCCCCCCCCCCCGCCCTTTCCTTCCCCTACTTCCCATCTTTGCACAACAGGCTATGATTCTTTAGGGGATGTAGATGTAGATATTTGCATGCATGGTATAGATAGTCAAATGCAGTATGTTATGTATATTTGTACTGGAGAGAAAGGACTTCAGCTTTAACAGCATTTATTGATATCAGCCTTTTTCCGGGACTTTGCATACATCAACAGAGACAAGGCAGAGGAGACCTTTCCACGATGTATCTCTCCATGGGCCACCAGTACAAACCCCTATTCTCAAAAATGACCCTCACACATGCGTGAACTATTGTTAATGTGGCCACCTTTTTGAACTATTATGCATCTCTTGGATTGTAACAATTCATTGTAGTCTCTGAGTCTTACATAGATTAACATGCTGTAATGCTTTTTGTTTTTCAATAAAAGTTTTTAAAAAAAAAATAAAAATAAGCAAAACTATACATTTAAAAAAAACTTTATGGGCTATATATGGAATATATACTTCTGTCTGCTAAATTGATTAGTGTTAGGACTAGTCTATTGTTGGACACCTTGTAAGTGGTGACTGGCTTAGCAGAATATGATCATATTGTGTGACTAAGATCCCATCTTTATTGAAAAATATAAAAGCATATTTAATAGGCAAAACTTTTTGCAGCATAAATTTAAGTCTATAAGGATTTCTGTGAGATGTTTATCCCAATCTTATTTTAACTACGTATATTTAGCAGACAGAAGTATATATAAATATGTGGACTTAAGTCGTTGGATGTGCACCAATACTTTTTTGTTGTTTTGTAATTGTTTTGGTCACTTTGGTAGCACTCCCACAATATGTGTGTTAAGATATAAAGTCTTTTTGTGGTGTGCTTAACCAAAAACCCTCTTTTTGTATATAAATAGATCATCTACAAAACATTTATGCAAAGAAAAAAATGAGTGTATAATGTCCCTTTTTAATAGATCGTAAGTGATTAGGCTATGAAACTCAACTGTACTTCCTGTTAGGTTTAAAGGGTCAAAACATTGTAAAAATAAAATATTCTAATGTGTTACCTGCATATTTTAATATAAAATAGTTACCAAGATATTAGTGTTTAATCTCCTAGTCTGGGCCAGTCATGCTCAAGAATATATATATATATATATATATCGGAGGGGACGCAACTGCTATGAGCTTATGAAAGAGATCCAACCAGTTAATTCCTAAGCAAGTACTGCTATGATCAAGAATATATCAAGTATCTGGTGCAGACCCTTATATAGAATAGAAGAGTTTAATAAGAGAGAATAAATCCTGGAGGAAATATATAGACCAGGATAAAAGACAGGGAGTTCAGCACTCTTTTCAAAAATTAAATTTAAGCTCTAAAATGGATTTATTGATGTGTCAAACATGTAGTGCTTGTGTGGCTGTAAAGGAGAGAACTCTCTGGCACCTAAAGGTTAAATCTCAAATGAGTATACAGATAGGTAAAAAATACCAAAAACCCAAATTGTATATATAATCACTTTATAAAGATGTTAAATTTCATAAAAAATTCAACATACATACAAACCTGACCGGTCAGGGGATAGTGTCAATACATGAACAGAAATCATCAACATGATATGTAGATAGTTAATCAGGCCAGAAAAACCACTTGAGTATTCTGCAGTGTAAGGCGTAATGCCGGGCAGATATATAGCTGGGATCTAAGTAGTTACAGTTAGTGTGCCCCAAATCGCATTCAAATGTGTTAGTACATATTAAGGCCTAGACATTTTGAAATACATACATGTATCATAAAAGATATATTATTGGGGGACAATTGTCAAGCTACTACACCCTGCTGCGTTCGGCACCTTAAAGTATAAGGCTAAATGCCGGGCAGGTATTGAATAGGGATCTAAGTAGGTTGCAGTTACAATATATGTACATATATCTTATTGCTATGCAAGCAAACAGCGTCAGACAATAATCATATTTAGCTAGCTCAGCAAGGTGAATAAACAGGTAGTCGCATATAAGCAGCTGGTCATGCTGTCGGGTATAAATGTCCTTTAAGTATAGTCATGCATGCAGGAAAGCAGTTAGCCATGAAGCAAGTAAGAGCTTAATGCAAGGTACAGGATTTTGCCTTAGTGATGCGTGATGTTAGTAAGCCTCAAGCATTTGTCAGCAGTAACTTTCTCCTTTAAGAGCTTAGAGTATAACCCTCTCATCAGGGTAGCGATATCCAAAACAGTCATATAAGTGCCTATCAATCAGGCAGTGAGAGGGCAGTATACGACCTGTTTCCTGAGTTTTCCTTAAGGCTAGTTCTTAGTAGATGAGCATTATTAAGTATAAGGGAGCACCGTTCTGGAGATCCATTAGGCGTGTTCGCTTGCAGCGTGTCTGTTCCATGTAATCAACACCAACCACGTGTTCCGGTCGGCTTGTCCAATGCCGACGCGCGTTTCACCCGCTAGGTGTGTCGGGCTTCGTCAGGGCATGTGTATGTGTGTATATATATATATATATATATATATATATATATATATATATATATATATATATATATATATATATATATATATATATATATATATATATATTTAACAAGTATTAAAGATAGAGTATACAAAATTTCGACAAATTAAGTATAAAGAAAAGGGATTGCAGCACTATTTTTGAAAATAGTCTTATATAAATTTATTCCAGAATCAAAATCTAAAAAATGGCGGAATCCAGCCCTATCAATGGGCAGTATACCTACACAACATAGACATACATAAAAAAGGATGCAGAAGTTCACACTTGACTGGCCAGTCTGAGAATATAATCAATTGGTAATGTGGTAAATGGATATATACAACCACAAATATACACAACAAGCAGTGTTACACACTACAGAGAAAATGTTATCCAACAGATTATAGCAATGTAGCAAAAAATGTAACAAACATATGTTGCAACGTTAGAACAGTCCCCTTAGTAGATATAAAGACGAAATTATGCATAGTAAAACTGTGCTAGCATAGTCATAATTCCATCTAATAATATTGCACCATTATTTGAATGCACCAGTTCATCAGAATGACGAGAGAGAAATTAAAGTTCACTTTACCATTTCCACTGCAATGTCCGTCAGTCGGTATTGCTCTCCTTACCGATATGGGCTTTTATGCTCCAAAATGACGGATTATTGTTGTCAGACCTTATGCAGATTTGTATTCCAACAGCCACGCTTAGCTCAGCGTCTCCTCACCTCTCCTGGGCTGTATACCATCCAAGGCAAACGATTAGAAACAGATATGCACAGAACCAGGCCGTGCACTGCATCCGGGATAGCTTTCAGATTTCCACTTTTACTCCGGTTAGCTTTTCGCTTTTTGTTTCCGATCTGTGGTGTCTTGCCTCCCTATTTCTCAGGGATACCTCCAGGGTGCTTGTAAATCGCTGCTCACTCCTCCTTTGCTTCTACCAACTTTGAGGTTGTCAGCTGTATCTTGTTTCTAATCAGGAACCGACTCATGCAGGTAAACTGATACTCCTTAATTGCGGTGCTCGCTGAAATGGTGCAACTTTTACTTGGGGACTGCTTATTAGGGTCAGTCAGTGTGACTTCTTTGGGAGCTTGCCAACGCACGTTTCACCCCTTGTTGCTCCAAACATATCGGGGCTTCCTCAGGGCTAAATTACTCAGGTACAGGTGCTTTTTTTTAGTACCCTAAACCCCGCCTCCATTCATTACGTCATGGGGGCGTATAGCAAAGAGGTTTTTTTCTTATTTAAAACTGCTCTACATATAAAGGTATTATACATCAAATTCCTTAAACATATAAAACATATTAGCATTCTTTTAATGCAATCCTGAAGCCCAGGAAATGGCGTTCACCATGTCATTATATTTCTCTTGCACAGTATTTCTAAAGAAATGAAGCAAACTCTAGTCTTTCATTCAGACCTCTTGGATATCTTGTTTTTAAAACATAGATCCAACGAGTTTCCTTCTGTAGTAATACTGTGTCATTATCACCTCCTCTGTTATTCACTATTCCCTTATCTATTGCCATTATTTTTAAATGTGAAGCATTTGATTGGTGAAACTGAGTGAAGTGTCTTGATATTGTAGTGTCTCTGTTATGTGAGATATCGTCTCTGTGTTCTTGAATCCTATCTTTTAGGAATCTTTTTGTTTTTCCTACATAGAATTTTGGGCATGAACAGTGTATTAGATAGACTACCCCAACAGAATTGCAATTAAAAAAATATTTAACATCATAATTTTTACTATTGCCTGCTGAGAATTTCTTAGCTTTCTCCATGTACGGGCAATACACACATTGACCACATGGATAGTTACCTTTTAATTCTTTTCTGAGCCAGTCAGCACTAGATGGACTCTTACTATACATGCTTCTTACTAGGTGGTCTTTTAAATTTGGTGACTTTCGTGCTACCATTAGGGGAAATGTCCCTACTTTGTCTTTTATTTTCTCCTCATAGGTTAGGAGATGCCAGTGTTTCTGCAAAATTGATTTAATAGTACTCCACTGGCAGTTGTAACCTGAGATAAATCTTATCCTTTCTTTTTGAATTGGTTCCGCTTTTGTTTTATAGAGCACTTCATCTCTATCTAGTCTATTGACTTTTGAAGCTGCCCTGTTGATACATTTTTTAGAGTATCCTCTGTCTAAGAATCTTGCTTCCATTAAATTTGCATGTTTTACATATTTATTTTTGGAGGAGCAGTTCCTTTTTAATCTAAGTAGTTGCCCAAAGGGAATCCCTCTTTTTAGATGCTCTGGGTGACTACTTTCTGCCTGTAGGATACTATTGGTCGCTGTTGACTTCCTATAATTCTCAGTGACTATAGAGTTACCTTCCTTACTTATCAGTATGTCTAGGAAAGGAAGACTTTTTTCATTACTCTGATAGGTGAGCAGAATATTTTTTTCATTATTGTTCAAATCAGTAATGAACTTCTCAAGTACTTTTAAAGGGCCCTCCCATAACATAAGGACATCATCCACATAGCGGATCCATAAAATGATGTTTTCCTCAAATACATTACTATATTTTTCATAGATTTCCAGTTAAAGGAAAAATTGTTGAGGATTCACCCCCCCCCCCTTTATTTCTGGGTGATTGAGATAAATAAATAATTTATAGTCTTACTCTTGTGGGCGGTAAATGATGCCCTAAGAGGCAAATATTTGTTTCAGAGTTAGGTCTATATCTGGCGTGGTTCAGCTTGTCCTGTTTGTGGGTAGAATGGCGTTCACCATGTCAGATGAAGTGTGGGAAGCAGAATTAAATGAATCGCTTTCCCAAAGTAATAGCATAGAAACAGGAGATACGAACAATGAATCTCTAAATATGTTTTCGTCTTTTAAAAAATATAGACAGTGTGTAACCAGACAAATAAAAATAAGAGCGGAAAATTCTAGTCTTAATAATTATGTCAAAAATAAAATAATACCCAGAGGCCTACGGCTCCTACTGGATCCAGGCGCAAGGACATAGGAAGATGAGGAAGGGGAGTTATTCCTAGCAGAATGGAATGGGAAACTATCCACACTTTCATTGGAATTAATGGGTATGATGATATCTAGGAATAAGAGACTAGAGAAAGTAAAAATAGAGGTAGATCAAGCATTAGCAAATGTGAATCTTTTTGAAAAAGATAAGAATTTTGAAAAATTAAATGAAGAAATGAAAAACAGTGTATCTAGACTACAGGCAGATATAAAATTAAGGAAGTGTCGTAAATTAATAAGAGACCAAGATGACTATAAAAAAGATAGAGTGTATGTATACAAATCTCAGAAAGAATCATATGATTCAGGCACAGATGCCTCAGATGTAGAAACAGAGAATCGGTCAAAAAACCAATCTGGCCCCTACCCAAAAGATGGAGAAGAAGGGGCGGGAGAAAGAGGAAGAGAACAGAGCAGTATCTCTACCAGAGAGAGGAGATATCCGATGAGGGAGAAGGGACTATTACAACCAAGAGAGGTTGCAGGAAAGGGGGAGATCAAGGAGAGGCAGGTTTAGGGACTATTAAATAGTCATGACAAAGATGAGATGCAAATAGTGAACCTTTCAAAATTTCCACTTAATCTTGCACATATAAGTCTCCTAAAAAAAGGTTTATCCTTTAGCCCTGTAGCAAAATTGAACAAGTTTGAGGTTACAAAAGATCTTAACCTCTTCGCTAGAAAAATCGTTTTGTCTCAATTAATGAGTAAAGATAACGTAACAAATAAAACTTTAACAAGTAGTGACCAAACAGCACTTGATACTTTAAACTGTTTAATTGAAGAATATGAAACAGTGAATGTTGATGAGAGTGACCCCTTAATCAAAACTGACTTTAAACCTAAGTCAAGCTTTATGCCATCACTAGCATCTGTACCCTCTGTTAATTTCTTTTTAAAACTAGTGGAGAAAGACATTGAAAAATTACCTGACAATGTGATGATCAATGATAATTTAACTAAAAATGAAAGGAAGGCCCTTAATGATCTCGTCTTGGCCCCCAACATCGTGATGAAGCCTGCAGATAAGGGCGGAAATCTTGTCCTAATGGATGAGTCCATGTATGTTCGGGAAGTTAAAAGACAACTGAGTGTTGGGGACCAATACGAGAAACTTGGAACCAACCCACTAAAAGAGGTACAGAATAACCTGTTTAAGTTACTTTATGATGTGACTCCAATGTCTGTCCATGATCATAAGTAGTTTTGAATAATTCCTAACTGGGCAGGTAACTTGGAAGTGTTGTGGTCCTTTTAAACATAATATTTTTTTCTCCACTTTCTGCCCCTCTGTTTCAAGCTCAGTTCTGTCATTCAGTTAGTTCATTCCAAAAAATAATTCTTAAATATATACATAATGTAAACTTAGCTATGGTTATATACAGTATGCGTATGTGTGTGTGTGTATGTGTATGTATGTATGTGTATATATATATATTCCAGAAGGAATGGTTGTAAATTGAAACCCAGTTTATAATGTAAGTTAATGGGAAGTGAGGGAGTTGGATTCCAGGCCCCTCTCAAAATTGACATAAGTAACACCTAAAATATTATTTTTAAAACTTTGAAATGAAGACTTTAAATGCTAAACAGCATTATAAACCTAATTAAATAATCACACAACAGACTGTATCATCAAACTAAGTTTAATGAACAAAAACATTTGCTAATAGTCACACATTTTTCTGCAAACTGTTCTCTGCATTGTTAGCATGTTAGATAATATTGGGTCTGCACCTATTCTATGCATTTTAATCTGGACTGATTAAGCAGTTAGGCATCCTCACCTCAAGCAGCTGGACATGAAGATAATTGGGAAGTGGCTGCTAGATCTTGCTGCTCGATAGCTAATGTCTGTTCTGTGTACACAGATTAATTTCAGACCTGCTAAGCTTGCATAACTTTGCTGCAACACAAGCGGACAGCTCCACCTACTGGCTATTTTAATTAGTGCACTGCTTTTCAATAGCAGTCACATGACTGAAAAAAAGGTTGTTATTCTGAAACGGCGCAAATTGAACCAGTGTAAACCGAGGGACACCTGTGTGTATATATGTATATAGATATAGGTGTGTGTGTGTGTATGTATATATGTATGTGTGTATATATGTATGTGTGTATGTATATATGTGTATATATATGTATATATGTATATATATATGTGTGTATATATGTGTGTATATATATATATATATGTATGTATGTATATGTATGTATATGTATATATATATATATATGTATATATATGTATGTATATATATGTATATGTATGTGTATATATATATATGTATGTATGTATATATATATATATATATATATATATATATATATATATATATATATATATATATATATATATATGTGTATATATGTATATATATATACTCACAGGAACAAACTGGCTCAATGCCATTGTTAGCCTGTTCTGTGACGATTTACCACCTGGGTGCAACTTTTTAACCCAGTAATACTTTTCACAGAGTAGAACTTTCCTGTAGTATATCAGTCTGATCCAGCCTATTACGGTCAGTCCAGCGCCAAAATACCATTCAATTCCTCTCTAAACAAGGAACACCGCAACCCCAGACGATCTTGGGTCTCCTTAAGAGTAATGGGGGAAACCAGACATGGTCTCCTTGCACACATGCTCTTAGAGAGATACAACTGCACCTCACTGACGAGGCCCACAGAAGGCCGAAACGATCGTCTGGGGTTGTTGTTTCTCTTGTTCAGAGAAGAATTGTCTGGTATTTCGGCGCTGGACTGTTATTGGGCAGGGTCAGACTGATATGCTACAGGATATTTTTTCCTCTGTGGAAAGGCATTGTGTGCTAAAAGAACGCGTACCCTGAGTTGCAATGAGAAATTAACAGGCATGGAAGTTATTCTAGCTTTTGTTCTATATCAGGAGTGCGTCTCTCTCTCTTCTGATTGTGAGTAGTGGTCCGAAAGGTTGGCAACCCCTGTTCTAGAGCTCTGGTTTTTAAACCTGTTTTCAGGCTTCACCAACAGGCCAGGTTTTCTATTTTTTATTATTGATTTTTGTTAATAAGCATCTAAAACAAATTAAAAAAGCAAAGTTAACAGGCAATATTGTGCAGCTGTACGTGTTTACTTAAAAAAAAAAAAAATTAAAAAAAAAAATTAAAAAAAAAACTTTCTCTATATTAAATTGGTGTAACGGCTCTCCAGTATGCATAATGTTCAGGGGTTTTATAAATTCTACCAGGATAGTACAAATAGGTCTAACTGGTGGGTTTCCCCTTGTATCAGTATATTCTACCATAGCAAACGAATCCATCTCACCAATACTAAGAAATTGTAGATTCTCAAGGTGTAGTATATGGGATATTTGACTAATTCAGCCTGCTAGGAATCAGATATGAGACAGAAGAAGAAGGCTAAGGGCCGAGGAAAAGGCCTGGGCTGGTGAGATTATTTTTTTTTTTTTATCCCTGGTGGAATTATCTAAACCCATTTTTCACCCTGTCTCACTGTGGGGCAGATACTGCATTTTCGTATGGGAAAGAGTTGCAAATATTAACAAAGTACACAATTAAAATCGTAAATTAAAAATCATAAAAAAAGAATAATTGAACCATTCACACATAAATGCCCAATTTTTTTTTTTTTGTTCAGGTGCATCAAAAATAGTATTTTATCAAATAAACTAAAAGTATGTAAATGACACAAGAATAAACCGTATTAAAAATGCAGTGTAAATCATAATTTATGTACACTGGATGTGCAAAAAAAGTAAATTTGTACTTCTAAGTACAAAATACAAAGTGTAATTGTTGTTTGATCGTAAAAAGGACTGAATATGGGCGTTCCGTGGGCGTTTGAAATTTTCTCTCAAATCCAAGCGTAATTATCTAAACATTTCCACATTACAGATCGCACTGTTTTTTTTTTGTTTTTTTTTTTGTAAACTAATAGAAAAACACATACATACGAAAATAGAGATTGTAAGATGCTATACGCGGAAAGCAGTGCAATGTGTTTAATTTTTGATGCAGTATTTAATTTTTGCGCTCACTGCTAACTTCTCCCTACACAGTGAAGTTTCCCTTTCCAGTGAGCTCCATTACTTTCTATAGGAGACATCTCGCCACTCGCAGGAAGTGCCCCTTTTTTAGCAAAGGTTAGATATTCGGCCCCTAAGTTGCTTAGTTGTACAGTTGATCATTAATTAACCCCTTAAGGACCAGCGACGTACCCTGTATGTCGCTGGCCTTTTTTTGGGACTTGATTGTTTTATAGCGCGGTCTTGCCACCAGCGTTGAGACTGTTCTATTCCACAAAGCCTGCTGGAGAGAGGGCATTAATAGCGTGTTCTTGCTAGACTTGTGCTATTATGTCCTGAAAAACCCCTTAACGACCAGTGACATACAGGGTACATTGTGGTCATTAAGGGGTTAAAAAAGAAGAGTTCTGAATTTGTAAGGTAATTTAACATGTCTACTTAGGAAGAATCTTAAAGGAATAGAAAGGTCAAAATTCAAATGTGCATGTACATTTTAAATGGAAATATATTGCAAGAAATGATTCTATTAGCAAAAATGCTTCTAGTAAAAGTAATTACTGATTTTCAGTGGCATATGCATAAATGCTTTGAGTACCCAGGGCACCAGCATTCAAAGAGCACACACCTCAGGGAGTCAGCTGTAGCTTGTATGACTCAAATTCTTTCATGGTTCAGACAGGCTGTCATTTTAAAGCTCTTTCCAATTTTCTTCTATTTAATTTGTATAGGCTTAGGAGCTGCTGATTGGTGGCTGTACATATATGCTTCATGTTATTGTCTCACCCATGTGCATTGCTGTTTCTTTATCAGAAGATACCAAGGGAATGAAGCAAATTAGATAATGGAAGTAAATTGCAAAGTTGTTTAAGATTGTATTCTCTGTCTGAATCATGAAATAAATATTTTGGGTTTCATGTCCTTTTAAGTATTCACTGATGCAATGTATACCACCACAAGCTCTCTAACAGGTATGTTGTTTGAATCCTGATCGTCCAGTCCCATGTATCGTATGTGCGTATGCTGCTAAAACAGTAATAGCTTTTACTAGAAGGACTTTTGCTAAGGGAAGTATATTATATAAAAAATATATATTTAAATTGAAATGTGCATGGGTGCATTTCAATATCAGAGTTTTCTATCCCTTTAAAGGTGGTTTCTTAGTTTCAGGCTCTCAAACACAGCATCAGTGTTATTATTTATGACTTCAAAATATGGTTTAAAAATAGGCTGTCCCCATCAAAGGTTCTTTATCTACACACTCTGAGGTTGTGGAGTTTCTCATGTAGCAATTATGTAAGGTACTAATGTAATAAAAATATCGTTTTTGTTAGGTTTTTTTTTTAAGTCCAAGGCCAAGTTTGTGAACAAAACAATATTAAATGCTTTCTACAGTAACAACATACAGTATTTCTGTAATAAAACCTGTAGTAATTTTACCTTCTATTTGATGCATGTATTTTGTAAGCAAACAAAAGGTTACCTGCAAATTAGTGTTGGGAGCAAGGGACTGAGGCTATTATGATACTTGCAAGAATAATTGACAAACAATGGGCATTAGATTATCTCATTAACACCAAACACTGTGCAATAAACTCTCAAGAGTTTTCTTGTTGTTAATGTATTTGTGCTGTCTGATGACTCACTGTTAAATGTACAGAATGTTTTTATCTTAAGGTGTTCCAAAAATTGAAGCTGTTCAACATGACTAATATATCTTCTTTTAATTCTATTATTTATTTAAAACTATTTATTGAATTTTACAGTTAGAACATTACATGGAATTGAAAATGTGTTTTTTTTTTTTTTTTAATTCTTTTATTAAGCCTGTTCACAGGACATAAGGGAGAGAATTATATACATTTCATGCGTATAAAACAGGTAACAAGTTTTGACATGTTTATGTAAAAAACAATAAATAAAAACATAAACCACTAAAAGTGGGTAAGAACCACGTCTTTCAAAAATTTGGCCATAATGAAATTCAACAGAAAATACAAAGTAATTTCTGTTCATCACATCCCTATATCTATTGACACTTATGAACAAGATTATCCTGCCTATGAACCGTATACATTTTTTCTTTTATCCCCCCCAAAAAACATAGAATAAACAAAAAAAAAAAGGTAAAATAAGGTAATAAATCACTCCATCCCTTTATAACATTACTTGCTTTGACACAATCTACAAATTACTATGCTTCAAATGAAGCTGGTATCCAGGAAAGTGGAAACCATCCCATTTTGGCTGCTGATATAAATGGTTTGGTGTTAATGGAGATAATAATTGTTTTTGAATCACCAATGTTTGTGCTTTAATCAGTGGAAACCATTTATCCAAGAATTCCTGGGTCTTATCATTTAATAAATTAATATTCTGTATCTCAAACATAATATGTTGTTGCAAGGTAGTTATAAAACTAGAAAACCTAGGTGGAGATGTATCCTTGCACTTCTTCAATATCATGTATCACATAATAATCATCAACGTTCAAAAGCTATGATAATTTGGTCTAATAATTGCTGAGTCAGACAAGAAAAAAATATATCTACCATTAATTTTGAAATGGTCAGAAAAAAGTTTGTTATACCAAAAATTTAGTTTGGACCATAATTGTGATATTTTTGGGCATTTCCAAAATATATGTAGAATATCTGCTTTATCTAGATGACATTTAGAACGGTAAAAATAATTATTTGGGAAGAATTTTGCCAATTTAAAGGGAGAAAAATAGACATGAATCAATTTGACATGTGATTCTTTCCAACCAATAGGAATTGTAAGCTTTTGTATTAAAGGGACATTCTACACCAGAATTTTTGTTTTAAAAGATAGATAATCCCTTTTATTACCCATTTCCCAGTTTCGCATAACCAACACAGTTATAATAATATACTTTTAACCTCTGTGATTATCTTGTATCTAAGCCTCTGCAAACTGCCCCTTTTTTCAGTTCTTTTGACAGACTTGCAGTCTAGCCAATCAGTGCCTTCTCACAGATTACTTCACGTGCACGAGCACAGTGTTATCTATATGAAATATGTGAACTAACACCCTCTAGTGGTGAAAAACTGTTAAAATGCAATCTGAAAGAGGTGGGCTTTAAGGTCTAAGAAATTAGCATATGAACCTCCTAGGTTAAGCTTTCAACTAAGAATACCAAGAGAACAAAGCAAAATTGGTGATAAAAGTAAATTGGAAAATTGTTTAAAATTACATGCTCTATCTGAATCATGAAAGTTTATTTTGGCCTAGACTGTCCCTTTAACATAAAACTATGTCTAATATTTATAGAGTCTACTGCTGGAAAATGCAATGCCCAAAAAGCTTGAATTTTATTTAAATATAACTGACCCTGTTTGGAGAGCAAAATATCATATAGTATCGATATAGAACATTTAGTTACAGAAAATTTCCTGATAGATAAATTGATCTCGGACCATCGGCACAATAGCTTGATTTTGCAATTATTAGAATTAATAAAATGACGTATCTGAAAATATGCAAACAGATCGTTCCTAGATATTTGGAACATACGAATGAGGTCATTAAAAGGTAGTACATGTCCAGTAGAAGAGAATAATTGATGTAGGTATATCAATCCCTTTTGGGACCATGAGTTAAAAGCTGCTTGTTGAATTCCTGTTATAAATTCTGCGTTCCCACATATTGGAAGAAGGGAAGAGCATTTAAAATCTATTCCCAGAATGGAACAAATCTTTTGCCATGCAATGATAACATTCTTAAATGTTATTAAATTTGTTAGACTACTAGTAAGATTCCCTATTGGGCAATGCAAAATCGCCTAGAGAGAAAATGGTGAGATTATTTGTTTCAAGTTCATTGGAGGTAAATTTACTGAGATTCGTTAGCCAGTCCATTGCGGTCCTGGCTAATGTTACAAGATTATACAGTTTAATATCTGGAAACGCCAGCCCAGCATTCTTCCTTTTTTTTTTTTTTTTTTTTTTTTGCTATTGATATGCAGGCTTTTTGCTTTTTCCCTAAAAATTGTGAACATATTGAATAGAATTTATTTGCTGTTTGAATATCAAAAGTGCTAGATTCTGTAGCAAATACAGAATTTCAGGGAATATAATTGTTTTAATCAAGGTGATTCTAGCGGAAATCTGACTTCTTCAGAATCAACATTAATTCGCTTTTTTTCCCAGGTTAATCTTTTATAGCCTGAGATTAGGCTAAACATAGTAAGCATATCTAATAATATGGGTATAGATTTTTTTGAGTTTTCCAAAAAAACTAGTAAGTCATCAGCATACAATAATATTTTGATCTACTCAGTACCAAATTTCAGCCCTACCAATTCAGACCGTAGCCATATAGCAAGGGGTTCTATAGATATATCAAACAATAGAGGAGATGGGGGCAACCTTGACGGGTCCCCCGACCTAATACAATTCTAGCAGAGGGGTTACCATTAATCAATGGATATGAATAGGGATCTGTATATAATTTCCGAATAAAGCCTGTGAAGCTACCGATGAATCCAAATTGGAATAATGAATCTAGCAGATGATTCCAAGAAATTGAATCAAAAGCTTTCTCTGAGAGCAGAGCCAGATCTGTGTCAAACAGCATTTTTTATTGGATTTTTTAGGTAATTGTTGAGGAATTATATTCCAAAAATAACTTCAAGTTTAGAGACTTATTCCTTCCCTGAATAAAACCAGTTTGGTCAGGATGTATTATTTTATACAGAAATTTGTTTAACCTGTTCGCTAAGATAGAGGTAAGGATTTTATAATCAGCGTTTAAAACAGAGATCGGCCTATAGGATGCTGGCTCTTCGGCTATCCTTTTTTTTTTTTTTTTTTTTTTTTTTTTAGGAATGAGTAATATTAGCTGCGGAAAAATAGCTTGATATTGGCATATTAGTAGTATAGTACACGTTAAAACGTTTAGTGAGTGTATATTTAATATCTTCTACTAAGATTTTGTAGAACTCTGCCGGGGGCCAATCAGGACCCGCCGCCTTGTTCAGCTTGGATTCACTGATAGCCTCAGAAATCTCATCTACTGAGAATGGTTTATTGATCAACTCCAGATCATTTTCTGTAACCTTGGGAGGTGAAATTTTAGACCAAAAGTTTATTCTATTAAAGGGATACTAACCCCACATTTTTTCTTTCATGATTCAGATAGAGCATGCAATTTTAAGCAACTTCCTAATTTACTCCTATTATCAATTTTTCTTTGTTCTCATGTTATCTTGATTTGAAAAAAGCAGTAATAAAAGGTTAGGAGCCGGCCCATTTTTTAGTTCAGCACCTTGGTAGAGCTGCTGATTGGTTTGCTACATTTAGCCACAAATCAGCAAGTTCTACCCATGTGCTGAACAAAAAATGGTCTCGCTCTAAAGCTTACAGTACTGCTTTTTTAAATCAAGATAGCATGAGAACAAAGAAAAATTGATAATAGGAGTAAATTAGAAAGGTGCTTAAAATCTCATGCTCTATCTGAATCATGAAAGAAAAAAATTGGGTTTAGTATCCCTTTAAATAAATCTTCATCAAGTTTTTTTTTTTTTATACAGCTTTTGATAAAATTTAAAAAATACCTCCCTAATATTTTCATTATCAGTATATCTCTAACCCCCTTCCTTAATTGCTACAATATAGTTTTTACTCTTCCTATTCTTGGTTATTTTTGCTAAATATTTAGCTGAGCAACTAATATACCCCTTAAATCAATTATTGATTTTCTTATCTTCCTCTAAACACTTTTGCTTTAAAAATGGCTCCCTTTTCGGTTATAGCCTAGCAGTATTTATCCCAGTTGACCTTAGAGTTCTCTAATCTATCGTAATAATGCATTCCTGAGCTGATTTAGAAAGCTGTAGTTCCCTCGCTTTCCATTTTTTTTCAAATTGCACATATATGCTTTTATCTTTCCCCTCAGTACTGCTTTTGCCGTTTCCCAGTATACTTCAATTTTATCATAATACCCTCTATTATTGTGATGGAAATCTTTCCATTGACCGGACAGCCTGGAATTGAAAATGTTGCCATGCTCTTGGCAAATAAACAAATTTTCTTCTTTTTAGACCTTTCAAAAATACTTACATGTTCTCTAACAAGGAAGATTGAGCATTCTAGAGAATGAACTCTAAAAATATAGGGCAATAAATAAACTTAAAAAACTTACGATTAAAATTGAGCAGATACTACAATAAAAACGGTCATAAGACATTCTACAAAATAGCAGTGATGTAAATAATCTGTAATACCTTACAAAATATACCATTGTGCGCTAAACTTTCCTTCAACAACAGAATGCTAATGAATGGAATAAAACCTGCTGACCCTAGGGTTATCACTTCGGCCATGTTTTCCTGGACTCTTATGAGTTACACATGCTGCAGGATGTGCAGGGAGGAACAAGAATAGTCCTGTCCAGGCTAAGGTGACCAGATTTTTAAAATGAAATCCGGGGACATATTTTATTTTTTTTAAACCCCTTACAGTACATTATATTTTGCTCCTACAGTCATCACTTGCAAAACTAGCCGGCCCGGTCAAATCCCGCTTATGTATTTAATCCCTGCTTTGTTCCCCTAAAAAAAAAGCCTAGTAAAATTTAGAAAGCTGGGGGGTTTCCCACATTGCTTCCCTATCTTCTACCACCAGTCCAAGCAGCGTGATCCATTAATCGAGGTTGAGGATTCCAGGCCTGTATAGGACCAGCTCAAACACCTACATAAAAAGTGTGTTTTTTTTTCTTTCATGTAATTAGCAAGAGTCCATGAGCTAGTGATGTATGGGATATACATTCCTACCAGAAGGAGCAAAGTTTCCCAAACCTCAAAATGCCTATAGATACACCCCTCACCACACCCACAATTCAGTTTTACAAACTTTGCCTCCCATGGAGGTGGTGAAGTAAGTTTGTGCTAGATTTCTACGTTGATATGCGCTTCGCAGCAGGCTGAAGCCCGGTTTTCCTCTCAGAGTGCAGTGAATGTCAGAGGGATGTGAAGAGAGTATTGCCTATTTGAATACCATGGTCTTCCTCTAGGGGATCTATTTCATAGGTTCTCTGTTATCGGTCGTAGAGATTTCTTCTCCTACCTCCCTTTTCAGATCGACGATATACTCTTATATACCATTACCTCTACTGATTCTCGTTTCAGTACTGGTTTGGCTATCTACTATATGTAGATGAGTGTCTTAGGGTAAGTAAGTCTTATTTCTTTTTATGACACTCAAAGCTATGGTTGGGCACTTTATATGTAAAGTTCTAAATATATATGTTTAAACTTATATTTGCCATGATTCAGGATAATCAGTATTCCTTCTTTCAGACTGCCAGTTTCATTTTTTTTGGGAAAATGCATATGCTTATTTTTCTTACCTTTAAAATTTTCAATTGACTTTTTTCAAATTGCGAGCTGTTAGAAGCATTTTCTGCACCCGCGAGACTATTTATTGCGTCATTTTTGGCGCAAGACTTTTTTGGCGCAAAAATGTTGTCATTTCCGGCGTCATAGTTGGCGCCGGAAGTTTTCACGTATTTGCGTCATTTTTGACGTATGTGTATTGCGGACTTTTTTTGGCGCCAAAAAATATGGGCATCATTCTTGGAGCCAAACTATGTGGGCGTTATACTTGACGCCAGTTTTTTTTTTTTTTTTTCACATTATTTCAGTCTCACTTTTTGTTGCTTCTGATTTTCTAGAGGCTTGTTTCATTTTGCATTTTTCCCATTCCTGAAACTGCCATTTAAGGAATTTGATAATTTTGCCTTATATGTTGTTTTTTCTATTACATATTGCAAGATGTCACTACCTGACCCTGGATCAGAATCTACTTCTGGAAAAACGCTGCCTGATGTCAGTTCTACCAAAGCTAAGTGCATTTGTTGTAAACTTTTGGTAACTTCCTCCGGCTGTAGTTTGTTAGTTGTCATGATAAACTATTAAACTCAGATAATATTTCCATTAGTAATAATCCATTACCTGTTGTTGTTCCTTCAACATCTAATGTTCAGGATGTTCCTGTTAATGTAAGAGAATTTGTTTCTAATTATATTCGGAAGGCTCTGTCTGTTATTCCTCCTTCTAGTAAACGTAAGAGGTCTTTTAAAACTTCACATTTTAGATTAATTTTTAAATGACCGCCATCATTCTGACTTATCTATTTCTGATGAGGATCTATCTGGTTCAGAAGATTCTACCTCAGATATTGACACTGATAAATCTTCATATTTGTTTAAGATGGAGTTTATTCATTCTTTACTTAAAGAAGTGTTGATTGCATTAGATATGGAAGAGTCTAGTCCTCTTGATATTAAAACTAATAAGCGTTTAAATTCAGTTTTTAAACCTCGTGTAGTTATTCCAGAAGTTTTTCCAGTTCCTGATGCTATTTCAGAAGTAATTTCTAGGGAATGGAATAGTCTGGGTACTTCATTTACTCCTTCTCCAAGGTTTAAGAAATTGTACCCTTTGCCATCTGATAGATTAGAGTTTTGGGAGAAAATCCCCAAAGTTGATGGGGCTATCTCTACTCTTGCTAAACGTACTACTATTCCTACGGCAGATAGTACTTCTTTTAAGGATCCTTTAGATAGGAAGCTTGAATCCTTTCTAAGGAAGGCTTATTTATGTTCAGGTAATCTTCTCAGACCTGCTATTTCTTTGGCTGATGTTGCTGCAGCTTCCACCTTCTGGTTGGAGGCTTTAGCGCAACAAGTGTCAGACCATAATGCTTATAGCATTGTTAAACTTCTTCAACATGCTAATAACTTTGTGATGCCATTTTTGATATCATTAGAATTGATGTCAGGTATATGTCTTTAGCTATTTTAGCTAGAAGAGCTTTATGACTTAAGTCTTGGAATGCAGATATGACTTCTAAGTCAACGTTGCTTTCTCTTTCTTTCCAAGGTAATAAATTATTTGGTTCTCAGTTGGATTCAATAATTTCAACTGTTACTGGGGGAAGAGAGCCTTTTTGCCTCAGGACAAAAAATCTAAAGGTAAATATAGGGCTGCTAATCGTTTTCGTTCCTTTCGTCAGAATAAGGAACAGAAGCCTGACCCTTCCCCTAAAGAAACCGTTTCCGTTTGGAAACCTTCTCCAGTCTGGAATAAATCCAAGCCTTTTAGAAAGTCAAAACCAGCTCCCAAATCCGCATGAAGGTGCGGCCCTCATTCCAGCACAGCTGGTAGGGGGGAGGTTAAGATTTTTCAAAGATGTTTGGATCAATTCGATTCAAAGTCTTTGGATTCAGAACATTGTTTCACAAGGGTACAGAATAGGTTTCAAGGTAAGACCGCCTGTGAGAAGATTCTTTCTTTCACGCATTCCAGTAAACCCAGTAAAGGCTCAGGCGTTTCTGAAATGTGTTTCAGACCTACAGTCGGCTGGGGTAATTGTTCCAGTTCTGGAACGGGGTCTGGGGTTTTACTCAAATCTGTTCATTGTACCAAAGAAGGAGAATTCCTTCAGATCAGTTCTGGATCTAAAAATATTGAATCGTTATGTAAGGATACCAACATTCAAAATGGTGACTATAAGGACTATTCTGCCTTTTGTTCAGCAAGGGCATTATATGTCTACAATAGACTTACAGGATGCATATCTTCATATTCCAATCCATCCAGATCACTATCAGTTTCTGAGATTCTCTTTTCTAGACAAGCATTACCAGTTTGTTGCTCTTCCGTTTGGCCTAGGAACAGCTCCAAGGATCTTTTCAAAGGTTCTCGGTGCCCTTCTCTCTGTAATCAGAGAACAGGGTATTGCGGTATTTACTTATTTGGACGATATCTTGGTACTTGCTCAATCTTTACATTCTGCAGAATCTCATACGAATCAACTTGTGTTGTTTCTTCAAAGACATGGTTGGAGGATCAATTTAGCAAAGAGTTTCTTGATTCCTCAGGCAAGGGTAACCTTTTTGGGTTTCCAAATAGATTCAGTGTTCATGACTTTGTCTCTCTAACAGAAAAGAGACGTCTGAAATTGGTTTCAGCTTGTCGAAACCTTCAGTCTTAATCATTCCCTTCGGTAGCTTTGTGCATGGAAATTCTAGGTCTCATGACTGCTGCATCGGACGCGATCCCTTTTGCTCGTTTTCACATGAGACCTCTCCAGCTTGGTATGCTGAACCAATGGTGCAGGGATTATACAAAGATATCACAATTAATATCCTTAAATCCCAATGTTCGATCTTCTCTGACTTGGTGGTTGGATCACCATCGTTTAATTCAAGGGGCCTCTTTTGTTCGTCCAACCTGGACTGTGATCTCAACAGATGCGAGTCTTTCAGGTTGGGGAGCTGTATGGGGATCTCTGACAGATTACCAATCAACATTTTGCGATTTTCAGAGCTCTTCAGTTCTGGCCTCTTCTGAAGAGAGAATCGTTCATTTGTTTTCAGACAGACAATGTCACAACCTTGGCATATGTCAATCATCAAGGTGGGACTCACAGTCCTCAGGCTATGAAAGAAGTATCTTGGATACTTGTATGGGCGGAATCCAGCTCCTGTCTAATTTCTGCGGTTCACATCCCAGGTATAGACAATTGGGATGCGGATTATCTCAGTCGCCAGACGTTACATCCGGGCGAATGGTCTCTTCACCCAGAGGTATTTCTTCAGATTGTTCAAATCTGGGGACTTCCAGAAATAGATCTGATGGCTTCTCATCTAAACAAGAAACTTCCCAGGTATCTGTCCAGATCCAGGGATCCTCAGGCGGAAGCGGTGGACGCGTTGTCACTTCCTTGGAATTATCAACCTGCTTATATTTTTCCGCCTCTAGTTCTTCTTATGACTGTTTTGGATATCGCTACCCTGATGAGAGGGTTATACTCTAAGCTCTTAAAGGAGAAAGTTACTGCTGACAAATGCTTGAGGCTTACTAACATCACGCATCACTAAGGCAAAATCCTGTACCACATCTTGGGTATCTGCTATCCCATACGTCACTAGCTCATGGACTCTTGCCAATTACATGAAAGAAAACATAATTTATGTAAGAACTTACCTGATAAATTCATTTCTTTCATATTAGCAAGAGTCCATGAGGCCCACCCTTTTTGTGGTTGTTATGATTTTTTTTTTTTTATAAAGCACAATTATTCCAATTCCTTGTTTGATGCTTTCGCTCCTTTCTTATCACCCCACTTCTTGGCTATTCATTAAACTGAATTGTGGGTGTGGTGAGGGGTTTATTTATAGGCATTTTGAGGTTTGGGAAACTTTGCCCCTCCTGGTAGGATTGTATATCCCATACTTCACTAGCTCATGGACTCTTGCCAATATGAAAGAAATGAATTTATCAGGTAAGTTCTTACATAAATTATGTTTTTTTCTTTGCCTACCTTGTTTAGTTTACAAAAAACGCTATTCGATCCGATATATAAGTACCTTTCTTTAAAGCTGCTGTCAAAGGCATAGTAAAGCTTTAATTTAGACCATAACAAAGATCATTTTTATGATTGATTTTTTAAATCCCAACATTCAAGTTTCTGTCCTTGTGGTTGGATCACCATCGGATTATTCAAGGGGCCTCTTTTGTTCATCCTTCCTGGACTGTGACCCCAACAGATGCAAGTCTTACAGGTTGGGGAGCTGTCTGGGGGTCTCTGACAACACAAGAGGCGAGGTTACCAGTCAATATTTTACAACTCCATGCTATCTTCAGAGCTCTTCAGGCTTGGCCTCTATTAAAGAGAGAACTTTTCATTCGCTTTCAGACAAACAATATCACAACTGTGGCATATGTCAATCATCAGGGAGGGACTCGCAGTCTTTTGGCAATGATACTTTCTTGGGTGGATCCAACTCTTGTCTAATTTCTACGATTCATATCCCAGGTGTAGACAATTGGGAAGCGGATTATATCAGCCGTCAGACTTTGCATCCGGGGGAGTGGTCTCTCCATCTAGATGTGTTTTTTTCAGATTGTACAGATGTGGGGTCTTCCAGAAATAGATCTGATGGCTTCCCATCTAAACATGAAACTTCCCGGATACCTTTCCACGTCCATTGATCCTCATGCGGAGATAATGGATGCGTTAGCAGTTTCTTGGTCTTACCAACTTGCTTACATTTTTCCGCCTCTAGTTCTTCTTCCAAGGGTGATCTCCAAGATCATAATGGAACAATCACATGTGTTTCTGATAGCACCAGCATGAACTCACAGGGTTTGGTATGCAGATCTTGTTCGGATGTCCAGTTGCCAACCTTGGTTACTTCCTTTAAGGCCAGAACTTCAAGGGCCATTTTTCCATCAGGGTCTCAAATCGCTAAATTTTAAGGTATGGAAATTGAACGCTTAGTCATAGAGGTTTCTTTGACTCAGTGATTAATACTATGCTACAGGCTCGTAAGTATGTTTCAAGGAAGATTTTTTATCGGGTTTGGAAAACCTATATATCATGTTCTTATAAATTCTCTTGGCATTCTTTTAGAATTCCTAGAAATTTACAGTTTCTTCAGGATGGTTTGGATAAAGGTTTGTCTGCAAGTACTTTGAAGGAACAAATCTCTGCTCTTTCTGTTTTAGTTCATAGAAAGATTGCTAAGGTTCCTGATATTCATTGTTTTATTCAGGCTTTGGTTCGTATCAAGCCTGTTATTAAATCAATATCTCCTCCTTGGAGTCTTAAAGGGACATTAAACACTTTGAGATGGTAATATAAAATGATAAATTGTAT